>NC_058130.1:696097021-696163786 GCF_016433145.1 Gracilinanus agilis | reverse complement strand
GTTTCCTCCTTGCCCACTTTGATACCTTCAATTTCTTTTTCTTCTCTAATTGCAACTGCTAGTGTTTCTAGTACAATGTTAAATAATAGAGGTGATAATGGGCATCCTTGTTTCACTCCTGATCTTATTGGGAAGGCTTCTAATTTATCCCCATTGGATATGATGTTTGTTGATGGTTTTAGGTATATACTGTTTATTATTTTTAGGAAAGGTCCTTCTAAGATTGACTTTTAACATCAAATTTCAGACCCTCATATGATAATAGTTGAACTATATGTATCAATTGACTGAGAAAATAAAGATTATGGAAGCTGAGATGGTGATAGAATTAGTCAGATTGGAGGGAGGTTGTTTCCTATGAGTATAAACTAAAAGAACTTGGGGATGCTTAGCCTAGAGAAGATACTATTCTCAGATACTTGATAGTGGTCTTCAAATATTTGAAGGACTTATATGTAGAAGGGAGGCCTAGGCCAGAGAGAATTAGGGGCAAAAAGTTGCATAAAGGTAATTTAAGCTTAGTAAAAGAAGATACTTATTCATATTAGAGACATCCCAAAGTGGACTTAATGTATGTACTCACAAGGTTTTCTCTGACTGTAAGTTTTCAAGATTAGATGATCACTTGTCATGTATATTATAGAGTGATTTCCTCTTCAAGTACAGGTTAGATTGTAGTTTTTTACATCCTTTCCAATTGTGTTAGCAAACCTATGGCACACATGCTGGAGGGGGCTGGTCCCTTCTCTGTTCCCCCCCACCCCTGAGGACATTTCTTACATGCCCCTCCTCTCTGCCCAGCAGCCCAATTTGAGTACTTCCTCCCTCCCCTGTCTGGGGTAAAGCAAGGGGCTCACATGCAACATGATGGTGCAGTTTGGGCACTTGATCTATAAAAGGTTCACCATCATTGCCATAGAAGCTTCAGCACTTAACTTAGGATAACTGAAACTGTGGAAGCAAAACTGCAGATCAAGGGGCCCTTCTGAATATAGTATGTAGTCTTATAGAGAAATATTATTGTTTTGGTATAACAACTCTAACTGGACCAGTCAGATCATTTCTTTTAGTTATTTTCTGTATATGCCTTTCTTCTCCCATGTGTATATTGATTAGAATCTCCATGAGGAGTAGAACTGGGAGTTGTTCAATTTTGCAGCCCCTCCAAGGTCTAGCCCAGGACCATTCACAGAGTAGACATTCAGTCAATGCTTGTTTGATGTAAATTTAATATAATCATTGTAGAATTCTTAAAAGAGAAGGTGACCTTTTATCCTTGCCACTTCTGTGGAACAAGTTTATTCATCCAAGAAAAAAATCTCATGCATAATTAACTGGATCAGAACATAGGTAAACAACTTAATTGGGGGGGGGGGAAGTGCTCTGGAATGCTGGCTGATTAAGAATAGCCCTCTTTGAATAGAAACAGTAAGTAAGCTTAGTTTCTGTGAGTCATATCCAACATGATTGGAACAGCCATTCTCAGATTTGTAAATCCTTCTGGGATTTTTTCCAGATAATTTTTTCCCTTGGGAAGGGGGAAGTTTTTCCCCATTTTATTGTTCTCTTTTTGGACTCAGGAAATTGTGTATGTTTATATTGGAGAAGGGAAAGTTAGTGCTGAGAGGGAGTAGACAGGGAAAGATTAAATAAAAGAAAAAAAAAAGTATAACTTTGAAATGTGTATTTGACTAATGAATTAGATGGTCAGGTCTTGGTTTTCCCCAATAAGTAGAATATGTCATATCTACATATCAAAGACATATATAGTATATGCATATATAGCATATATGCACTGAATTTTTTTATGTTTTCTGCTGAGATACAGAACAGTACTCTTTGCATACATTTCTGTAGCACTGTACAGTCATAGAAAGTCTTCTCTTCTGGCTGTGAGTTAGGTATTGTTATCTCCATATTACAAGTAATGGCAAGCTCAGAGAATTAATCACCCACTCTGTAAAATAGAAGTAGGGAACTAATCTCCTAACATCCATCCATCCATATTCATTTTGTGAAAACAAGTATAGTAACCTGGAATTTGGTTCTTAGTTTCTTAGACATAGGTCAGTAGAATGTTCTTTCCTTACGTGATAAAGATCACTAGAGTATGACATTCATTGGTTGTGGCTTATATTAATTTTTCACAGAATCACAGAATGTCAGAGCGGGAAGAGACCTAAAAACATGAATATTAAGAATTATGAGGGCAGCTAAGTGGCACAGTGGATAGAGACTCGGGTCTGAAGTTGAGAGGACCTAGGTTCAAGTTTGGCTTCAAAACACTTTCTAGCTGTGTGAACCTGGGCAAGTCACAACTCTCTTTGTCTAGCCTTTCTATCTTAGAGTTGTTACTAAGTCAGAAGGTAAGTGTTTTTAAAAAAGATATATGTTGTCAAACCCTGATATTCTTAGAATAAAACCCATGTCTTTTGTACCTGTGAGAAAGTAGAATTTTCCACAACTATTTTTGAATTAACTTGGTGGTTTAAAGTACGATTCTCATGTTATAGCTTATTTTAATTTGCAAATTTGAAAATCTCCTTTTATTTGGAAAGCCCTAACTAGTGTTTTAAAATATGCTTCAAAGAAAACAAAACTTTAGTATATTCATGTAGTCTGCCTTATAGTGATCCCTCACTTACTGCAGGAGTTACGTTCCAGAGACTCCTGTGATAGGTGAAAATCCATGAAATAGTGGCATAAATAATTTTATTATATGTATTTTAAGACTTTGTAAACCCTTCCCACTCTCCTATAAACCTTTTCTATACTCTTATTAACCTACACCCAAAATACAGAACACAGTGATTTGGTTGGTCGCCTTTCATTCCATCAGCCAGTAGTGTGCCGAGATAAGTGTAACTCTGTGATACAGAATTAGATTTTTTTTTTTAACCTACAATCCAGTGAAGCTGCCATAAGTGAACCACAACATAGTGAGGGACAACTGTAATCATTTTTCTTTTCCCTGAATTGTGTAAGAACACAGCCATTGGAGAGCTTTGTTATCCAGCAGTTGATGGGGAGGGTAATAATAGTGGAAGTGGGGGTAAGGAATGGGAAGGGGGCAGTGTAATACTTCTTCCACTCCAAGAGGCCAAGTCATACTCTGAACAATTCTGTATAATTAATACTTTCTTTAACCTAAACAGATCATTTCAGCCCATTTGTAGGTCACTGAACTACCTCTTGTCTCTTAAAATGGGACCAGATAATTTTGCAAATGAGTATTTGAAGTGTATTTGGTGGGTAGATAAGTATTTATTATACACATATTATATACTAAGACTTTGTGGTATGCACCAGTGATACAAATAAAATGTGGACTATCCTTAGGTAACATATAAAAAGCAGTCAAAAAAGAGGTTGAGCTGAGAGGGAGCTACATGGACTAGGATATAGTGTTGAAGCTGAGGTTCAAGTAAGCCAGAAAGCAAATGAAACATTATCAGCCTAGGCCTGTCCTCCAAACAGAACTCACCAGTAAGAGAAGGGAGCAGGCATGGTGGAGAGAGATATTCCAGAGTGAAGAAGGCATCAGGTGCTAAGAGTAGATCTAGTATTTCTAAGTTTATTAATTATTATAATAGCTTTCATTAAGTTGACATTTTACTATCACACAAACCTTTTTATATTCATTATTTGATAGCATTGCCAATAAAGCCTTGATGTAAGTAGAACATGTATGGATTAAGCCCATCTTACTTCAGAGCTCTGAATTATGATCCATTCTTTTGACTTTTAAGTTCTTCCTTTTTCTTTTTTTTTTAAACCCTTACCTTCCACATTAGAATCAATACTATGTATTGGTTCCAAGGCAGAAGAATGGTAAGGGCTAGGCAATAGGGGTTAAGTGACTTGCCCAGGGTCATACAGCTAGGACGTCTGAGGCCAGATTTGAATCTAGGACCTCTCATCTCTAGGCCTAGTCTCCATCCACTGAGTTACCCAGCTGTCCCCTCCTGCTCTTTTTCTAGAAGTATTCTGGGGCTCCATTTACCATCCTATAATTTCACCCTTCATTGACCACCATGCTTTTTCTATATTTGTCATCTCACCCTGCTAGCCCTGTCTTTCTCCTTTGTATTTTTGTTCTCAGTTTGCTGGCACAAAGTTAACACCTAATTAAATGTTTTTTATTCATCTTTTTTGACTTCCAAGTCAGAGAGTCTGATTCTGAGTCCAGTATGTGTTTTGTAGCTCTTGTTATAGAATTTAAATTGGAAGAGACCTGTGGGAGTGTACACTGTCGAATCCCTTCCTGCTCCTTCCTTTCTTTTTTCACTTGGACAATGGGGAGCTGGACTAGATGATCTGTCATTTTTCTTTTCATTTCAAATCATGTGATCTTATTAAACAAGCCTGGGGAAGCAAAATTACTTTACTTGGAGTCAAGAAACTTCTATTTTGAGGCCTGCCTCTTGTATTCCCAGTTTGTGACCTTGGAAAGGTCATTTAATTTCCTGGGCCACAGTTTTCCTCCTGATAATAGGGTTTTTATCAGCTTGCCTAACAAGCTTCACAGTGCCAGAGCAGGTATAAGTGCCAATTATTATTATTATTGTCCATGACTAGTAAATATTCTCTCTTACTCATTTACAAGAATTATTGTTTAGAAATGTCTTTAGAGCCAAATACATCTTTCAAACTGAGTCTTATTGAGAAATATATATTCATACCACGTTCAAGTGAAAGTCTATATTCAAATATATGGGTAAAATATGGTGAATAGGTTAAGGTTTTATTTTAGTTCAAAAATATTTTGTCATTACTATCACATGTAATAAAAATTTTCACCATAGGTTTTCTGAAATTATTCTCCCTCCTTGGAGATGGTAAGTAATTTGATCTGGGTTATGCATGTGTTAAAATGTAAAACATATTTACCGTTGTTGTAAGAGAATACTCGTATAAAGCTAAAACCTCCCCCAAAAAACATAAATAAACTAATGTGAAAGATAGTATGCTTAGTTCTTTCTCTGGAGTTGGATAGCATTCCTTGTCATAACTCCTATAGAATTATCCCAAATCATTGTATTGCTGAGAATAGCTAAGTCTTTCACAGTTGATCATCATCACTGATACAGTGTTTTTCCTGGTTCTATTTATTTCTCTCTGCATCAGTTAATATAAATTTTTCCAGCTTTTTCTGAAATCATCCTTCTTATCATTTCTTATAGCACAACAGTATTGTCACCAACATATACAACAATTTCTTCAGGCATTCCCCAATTGAGGACATCCCCTCAAATTCAAATTCTTTATCTACAAAATTGGTATCACAGAATCTAAGGGTATGCGCAAATTCATAGTCCTTTGGGCAAGGTTAAGGTTTTATTCTTTTTGAACCTGTAACTATTTCCTATACTTTAATGACATATTCATCACCCACAAGTTACCCCTAGAGTATGTTCTCCTAAGAAATTGTTGTATTATGCAATAAGAGAACTGATTCTCTGTAGAAACATTTAATTTGAACTTCCTGTAAATATTATAAAAACATGTAATCCACTTTGCTGTCTTAAAAGTCCATTAGCCTAGAAGGCATTCAAACTATAACTAAATAATGAGTTTATATCATCTAGACCAGTGATGGGCAAACTATGGCCTGTGGGCCAGATGCTGCAGCCCTCTGAAATGTTCTATCAGGCCATGTGACATTATTCCTAATCTGACCATTACAATGAGTAGGATACAATACAATGAAGCTTCGAAAGAGTTGCCTTAGAAACAGACTGACAGATGGGCATTTCCTTTCCTTTGTTCCCCTCTTTAAAAAGTTTGTCCATCGCTAGTTTAGACAATTTCGTTTGTTTCTTGAATTGGAAAACCAGACTGAAACAGCGACCTAAACCAAAGATATTTTCTGACAAGTAGGATTCATAACAGACATGCCTGTTCACTCTCATCCCATTTTATAAATTAATTATAGGAAATAGCCAAAGCTTATTAGAATAGGTAAATAATAATAAAAGGAAGAGAACAAGAGCATCTCTTTCAGTCTTTGTTGTAAAAGGGGCAGAGGGGGACTCCAATGCTTAGAGAGGAAAAAAATCACATCAGACCATCTCCCATCCCTCCCCCATCATTTTGTAACAGAATCAAGCCTAGAATCTATATATTCCTCCAGTATTCTTAACCTAGTGGAAAGAATAATAAGTATACTTATAAAACTCTTAAAAGATTGAAAAGTGCTTAATTCAGTATTTTATTTGTTGATCATAGTCACCCTTGTGAGAGGGGAAGTGACTTGTTGAGGTCAGAAGGTTAGAATGTGACAGTCAAGCCATATAACTAGATCTTGTCTTCAGGGCATCTCCTTGCCATTGGACATAAATCTTTAAAATGAAAAAGAATTAAAACCCCACATCAGCTCTCCCAGCCTTCTCATTCTCTGTGTAGAAAAGTGGCACAATATTAATAGTCCTGTACTTAGTTTCAGAAGACCTTATTTGTTTGAATGTCACTTATCTATTTAGTAGGCAGTATCACATTGGAAAAGTAACTTCTGCTAACTTAGTTTCTGTTTCCTCATTTTTAAAGTGGAAATAATTCTTATGCTTCACAATGTAGTTGTGAGGAAATAAGAAAAATGTGTTGCTTTTTTCTAATAACAAAGAACTACTATGGGGGAGGACTCCTCATTCCCAAATCCAATCTATTGCCTGGTTCCACTGATTTCATCACACCCATCTCTTAAGTAGGCTCCTTTCTCTCCTGACACTGCTACCTCTCTAGTGCAGGTCCTCATCACCTCACATCTTGAATATTGGCAATAACTCGATGGATCTGCCTGCCTCATGTCTTTACCTACTGCATTTAATCACTTTGGCAGCTAGCAAGTTGATCTTCCCAAAGTGCAGGTTTGTCGCAATAAAATTCCATGATAAAATTTACGCTCACTTTTGGTTATTTAAAATCCTCTCCTATCTTTCTCCACTTTACCACCAGCCTTTATCCCATAACCAACCCCCTGTTGCTGGTTGTTTTTGTCCTTCATACTTCAGAAGGACCAAAATGATATCATCAGTGTGATGTCTTTTAACTCAAGAATAAATTGGATTTAAGTGAGGCACAAAGTTGTCAGCTTCACTGTCTTCCAGAGTTATCCAATTTCAATGGCAAGAAAAAAAGTCTAGATGACTAGTGATCACTTGGGATGCAATGGATGACTTTGGCTTCTTTGATGTCTAACCAAGCTCTTAAGTGCTTCACAGTGCCTGTTTCACTGCCTTCGTGGCCTTTGGAACAAATTGTTCTCATCCACCCCTTCTGCTAAGGTAAGTTTTCACATGCTTGGGGTAGATATCCCTTAGCTCACTGACAGGTTTGAGGCCTTTTAGTTACCCTTAACCTGGTTCTGCCAAGGCAGTTTACCAGAGTGTGCCCACTACTCATGCTACAGCTTCTTGGAGTCCCAGGTGAGAGCTGGGTGGCAGGTGAACACAAAAGAAAGCAGCCCTGAAAAAGCCCTCTCATCAGAGGTACTAGTCTTACCTGAACACCCAGTACACCTTTCACACCAAAAGGACAAGTCTTCCTGAACACCACTATATATGAACCCCCTGCTGGTACTCTTTGATCTAGTGATAGTGGCCTACTTTCTGTTATACCTGAAGTTTTTTCCTACTTCAACTGTCTTCTATTCTCCCTGGCTTCTAAGTCTCAGCTAAAATTCCACTTTCCCTGGGACCCTTTCCTAATCTCTAATGCTAGTGCCTTCCATGATTATCTCTAAGTTATCCTGTATATTGCTTGTTTGTACATAGTTATTTGCACATTATCTTCCCCTTTAGACTCAAATTCTTTGAGAGCAACCCCCCCCTTTTTTTTTTTTTTTTTTTTTTTGCTTTTCTTTGTAACTTTGGCACTTAAGAAAGTACCTGATTCATGGTCAATGCTTAATAAATGCTCATTGACTGGACTGACAAAGAAGAGATCCATGATATGGACATGGGGAGATTGTGGAGAAAGTCTGAAAAATCAGTAGAGGAGCTTAGAGAAGGACTAAGGCATGGCTAGTAGCCTAGACATTTGTCTTAAAATGCTGGTTCCAGGAGGAACTAAACAGTGAGGTTATTTTTAGTATGAAAAGGGCCGGGGGCAAAGTGAACTTTGAGTTGAGGAGACTTTCCATTCTGGAGAAAGCAGTGGATCTCTCTCTCTCTCTCTCTTTCTGTGTGTGTGTCTCTCCTCTCCTCTCCTTCTCTTCTCTCTCCCTTCATATATGCATACATGCTTAGTAAATGCTAGTTGACTTATGAATAATAGTAGCTATAGCAAATATATTATTACATTATTTAATAACTTTTAAAAATGAAAGATATTTTCTTTTTACATCATTTTAATTTTCAAGTATATCCTTCTCCCTAGAGAACAAAGAGTGTCAGAAAAGGGGGGAAAATTTTTATCTCTGACCTTTGACAGTGCTTATAATGTACCCATCTAGTGTGAAAATTATCAGTATCAAAAATTTAAAAGGATAATTCAACCCCCCAAAAAAAGAAATAAAGGGCACTATTTCAAGGCATTTACCCCTGCTTATATGCCAATAAGCCTGTCATCTCAAATCTTTTTTAAAATATATAATACCCAGATTAGCAGAACAAAATACAGAAAAATTTTTAAATGTTATCTCAGAAAACTAAATTGAATAAGCCATGAGTGAAATTCCAAAGAAAAACAGCTCAGGAACAGATGGATTGTTAGCCAATACTGTCAAATGTTCAAAAAACACTTCTAATATCATACAAACTAAAAATAGCAAAAGAAGGGGTATTGCCAAATTCCTTCTATCATAGAACTATAGGATTGGTACTAAATCAGTCAAAAAAAAAAAAAGAAGAAGAAAACAGAACAAAATCCCTAATGAACATTGATTTAAAAAAAAGTTTGTTTGGTTTTTTTTAATATTGGTAGAGACAACAATGTGTCCTAAAGCATTTGTAACTTAGATGAGGTTCAGAGGATAAAATGATTTAGCAATGATCATATTGTAGCAGTGGCAGAATTTGAACTAATGCTTTCCTGATTCAAAAATCTACCACTATATCCAACAAGTCATGCTTTCTTATATCAGATAGGGTACCCCAAATAAAACCTAGGAGAGAATTCTATTTAAATAATGTCTATATATGTTATAATAAATACTATTCATCAATGATTTCCAAACCACTTTTAAGACCATTTCCATTTGTTCTTCACAGTGATCCTTTCAGGTGGGTCGGTAGATTAGGAAACTGAGGCTGAAACAAAATGAAGTCATTTGCCTAAGCTATACATTTCTGGCAGTAAGAGTCTATAGCTTCTTGATTTCAAATCTAGTGTCACTATGTCTGTTTTAAGTGAGTTTATCAATTGACTGTGCAAGTATATAGCAAAAATGGGAATAAATTAAAAAACCTTTTTGTAGCTTAATGAAGTACCTTAAAGGATTTCCTCTACATTACAGTTTAAATGGTAGTCTGCCTTCTCCATTGTAATAGAAAGGAAATACTACAGACTACACAGTTTTTTATGTGTCAAAGTTGTGAAATCCTTAGAAACTGTAATCTTCTAGAGGTCTCCATACTATATTTTCAAGGATTCACTGAAAAAATTATTGGGAAATGATCTACTATTGAAAAAATGTATACTAAGTGTTTGGGTCAAAGCTGGTGAAATTTTAATGGATTTTGACCTTTTGAACTTAGGAACACTTGAATAGAATCACAGAATGTCATATTCAGAAGAGACTTAAGAGGCAATCTAGTTCTATCTGAAGTTTGAACTAAAGTATGTTTGGCCTGGAACAAAACTAGTGTGACTTGAAGCATGAGAACCATACCATAATAGCAATTGATATTCACATACTGATTGGCAGTTTATGAAGGTCTTTATGTTATTCATTTGATCCTCACTTTAACCCTATGATGTAGGTAGTAAAAATAGTATTCATTAGAGTAGAAACAAGGTACAATTGAAAGAGTATTCTATTCCAAGTCAGGACTCCTGTTTCTACCTTTTAACTCATGTGATCTTGGACACAATTTCCTTCTGAGTAGGGCCCTCACATCTAAAAATGGGGGAAGAAGTAATTGAAACAGATGATCTTTATTTCCAGCTATGGGCATCTATGCCTCTTAGAGTGAGAAGTTAAATAGCTTGCTGTCAATCCCAGTTTTAGACTCAGAACTCTAAGAATCAGAGAATCTGAGAAATGGAACACTCTTCCTAAGAGATCATTAATCTAGTTCAACTCTTGCCCAAAGCATGTATCCCCATGCATTATCTCTGATATGACATTTAATCTTTCATGGAAGCCCAGGTAATAGGGAATTCATTGCCTGAAGTACTTTCATTCTTGGAAGTTTTTTCTTTAGATTTATCATTACTATTATTAATGAACTCTGGAGCTATGAGCAACCCAGTCTGTGGATATCTCCCCAAACTGAATGCTTCCCAAAGTACTAAGTCAGTAGATTTATTTCTTTAACAAAGGTATTTATTCAATTATCAACAAAAATAGTGATTAAAAATCATTCCTCTCAATGCCAAGGGCACACTTTCCCATAAGTATACCCAAAGTCCAAGAGAAGGGAGGGGAGTAAGAGTGAAGACAAACTTATATGAGGGATAATAAGTGACTATGGCAACTCACAACTCCTAAGACTAACAACACCCCCTACTCCACCCTGGAAGCTACTGTCTGATGACTGTGCTGGCTTCTCACCCACCAGGGCTCTATAGCTCCTGCACTAGACTGGGCATCTTGTCTTGTTAATGGATTTCTGCTACTAGGTAGTGGCTACCAGGCTGGGCCTTGAAGGTCACTCTGTTACTGGACCTTTTTTTTTTTTTTTTTTTTTTAAAAACTCTCACTGTCCATCTTAGAATCAAAACTGTGTATTGGTTCCAAGGCAGAAGAGCAGTAAAGACTAGACAATAGGGGTTAAGTGACTTGCCCAGGGTCATACAGCAAGGAAGTATCTGAGGCCAGATTTGAACGTAGGACCTCCCATCTCTAGGCCTGGTTCTCAATCCACTGAGCCACCCAGCTGCCCCCAGTCACTGGACTTTTCTCAGGCTCTCATGTCTCTGCTGGACATAATGATTCGTTAGTTTTTTGGGCTTACTCCTCTAGGGGCTGACTTAAGTTTTAGGACTGCTGGTTTTATGGCTTTGTGGAAAATGGTTTGGAAAGGGAAAAGGTAGAGACATTGAATAAGAAAGCTATTGAAATGGTTGAGAATGAGGAGTAATATGATACCAGACTGAACCTAGGGTTGTTAGGTATAAATAAAAAGAAGGGGTTGGTTGAGAAATGTCAAATAGGAAGAATGGACAAGATAAAGGATAAAAACAGTAAGAAAGAATGAAGCTCTAGTTTTCAAACTTGGGTAAATAAAAGAGTTGTTTTGCCATCAATAGAAATGGGGAAATTAAGGGGAAGGGTAGATTTAAAGGGGGATATGATGACTTGTGGTATGAAGTTGTTATTCATTTTTAAAACTGATGACGCAGCTCTAAAATCATTCAGCTACAAGCATAGAAAGCCTACAAAATAGGCTCCTCTTTCATCTTTCTTACATATTCATCTTCTTTGCTTCTATTTTTCACCAGATACCAATGTATATCTTGGGGTCTTGTTTATTTTCTTAACATTTTTTTTTCCACTAGAGAGGTATGGGTTTTTTTCATTTGTTTTTTTATGAATGAGGAAACCTAGGCAAAGGGAGATTACGGTGAGGGCAAATTCAATCTCAGAAATTATTTTAAGAAACATTTTAAGATGCACCTATTATAGGCTTTCTAACAATGGAATGGCTTATCTCTGAAAGTAGAGTGATTTCTCTAGTCTGGAAGGGTTCAAGCAGAAAATGGATGACTTATGAGAAACTTAATAGAGGAGATTCATACATGTGGTGGTAGTTGGACTAGGATATCTTTTAGGGCCCTTCCAGCTTTGATTCTATTATTGTAAGATCTATGGTTTATGAAAAGTATCAACCTAAGACTCAACACAATAATCT
Organism: Gracilinanus agilis; assembly: GCF_016433145.1. NCBI lineage: Eukaryota > Metazoa > Chordata > Mammalia > Didelphimorphia > Didelphidae > Gracilinanus > Gracilinanus agilis. The sequence continues at coordinate 696,151,772 of NC_058130.1, read as the reverse complement.
TTTCTGTTAGTACGAGGCACCATCAAAATACTTTCTAAGTTAAGTTTTTGAAGAATGCTCATATTGCTTTTTTCTTGAATTACTATATACTTTGGACATTTTAAAATTGCATTTCATGAAGAATTAGCAAGAACTATCTTCATCCAATTTGTATTGAATTATTTTTCATTAGAAGTCACTTAAATATTTTTCCTTCCCCACCCCAAACACAATTTCTCATCATAAATTTGATTTTTATCAAAGCATACAAACATTTCTTGATATGGAAAGCTTTGTCTATTGAAAGAAAAAATGTAAGTTCCTATTCCTATTTCAGATCTTTTGTTAAATATTGGTAGGCAACTTTCCAAACTTTTCCACCCCCAAAAAAGTACAAGGTTATCAAAAAAGATGTTGTGAATAGAAACTATAGCACATGGCTTAAGCTTTTCTCTCCAGTAGTTTGTGACCTCATACAGCCTTCTGACTAGTGGTGACACAGTCAGTATTTCCTGTGAACTGCAAGTCTGGCTGGTCCCACTATTGTTGTTCAACTTTTGCCTGGAAAAAAAACAAAAATTATTTACTATAAGCCAGTGTCCTGTTTGTTTATAACTTTGCTGGGAAATACCATATCCCACGAGTCCCAGTGGCACTGACTTGCTAGTAAAAGAAAGATTGTTTTCTCGTGGATTGTGTTGGAGGCCGGAAGTTAGTTACTCGCACCCTGTCTTGCTGAATTGACTTGGGGGGGGGGGGCGGGTAATGTGTACCACTTGCTTGCTTTTCCAAGGTTTCCTTTCCTTTTAGAGGAAAAGTGGTGCCATATTGTGGTTAAAAAAAAGCAAAAAGAGGTCGGAGTCAAAAGGCTTGGGCTCTATTCCCAGTTTTAAGCCAAGTCACTTAATTTTTTTCTGTCCCTTGCTGGCCTTGACTGCAAAATGTTAAATGATAGAGCAGCTGGTTGGCTTTTCGTGGATTGAGATCCAGGTCTAGAAATGAGAGGTCCTGGGTTCAAAATGTGGCTTTAGGTACTTCCTTACCTATGTGACTCTGGTCAAGTAATTTATAAATCCTGTTGCCTCACCCTTTACTGCGAGTCTGCCCTGGAACCAATACACAGTATTGATTCTAAAACAGAAGATAAGGGTTTAAAAAAAATGTTTAATGATAACTTCCCTGTTTCTCTCACAAGGCTTTTGTGATGATCATATGAGATATGTGAAAATACTATGTTCAATTAAGAACCATAGAAGGTTTTTTCTTTGTTAATCAGTCTTGGCAAAATAGTCCATAAAATCTTCAGGTTGGCAGGGATCTTAAAGGTAATCTAATGCAATCATTACTTGAAGCCTATATCCCAGTCAGTCATCAATTTCCTATCTGAAAATCACCAGTGATGGCAAGTCAATATCAACTATGTTAATACATTGTTTTTTTGGCAGGTCTAATGCTTGTGTATTTTCCCTTATATGTGAAGTCACTTCTGTGGGAGCAGGGCAATAGAGTTAGGGTCTAGAGAAAGTTGTTAATAAGATAAAAAGGTATATAAATAAAACTTAATGCCTGAGTTCCTTAACTTCCCCAGAAAGAACAGAAAGGATTTCCTAGGCAACCTTTTCAACTTTAGGATAACTCTTATTATGAGGAAGTTTTTCCTTCTGAAAAAAATCTACAGCACCTTCATTATACCCGGTACTTTGGGATTAAGCAGAACAAGTCTGATCCTTCTTCCAAGTGACACCCCTTTCTGTATTGTAGGCAGCAATGATTTCCTCCCTGGTTCTTAGTCTTCTTGAGACCTCTTTTTGGTCGAATTAAAATACTGAATATGAATTGAGTTTGTGTGCCTATTCTTTTATTTCCTAGCTGTATGTAAGCTTGGGCAAGTCACCTAGTTTCTTTGAGCTCTGATTTCTCCATTTGTAAAGTAGAGCTAATATACTCTTATCCTACTTTTTTGGATAAAGTATAAAAAGGTGAGTAGTTATTAGTAGTCCTCAGCCCTATACTGTTTGCTCCTGAAGTAAAATGAGCAGCATCTTTATCTTTTGTCTTTTTTTAAAAATAGCAGTAGTGATGATAGATTTTCTTTTCCAATAGAGAATAAAGCATATGAGCAAAGTACCGAAAGTATAAAAATAATGAATAGAGCATGATAGTGAATAGAGCACAAGACTAAGACTTAAAGGACCTGTGTTCTCTTCCCAGCTCAGCCACTAACTAGCCAAGACCTTTTTCTTCTCTGGCTTCCATTTTATATTATTTTTTTGTCCTATAAAATGAGAGAACTGATTAAATAGTCTCTGAAGATTCTATCTAGCACTATAACCTGAAAAATAAGTATAGTATGATAAAAATGATTCTAGATAGAGAATCACAACCTGGGTTTATATTCCACTTCTGCCATATTTATTGATTATATTAGTGACCTGGGGGCTAGTTACTTAATCATCTGTGCCTCAGTTTCCTCACCTGAAAAATGATAGGGGTGCTGAACTGGGTAACCTTTGACCTACCTCTTTTAGCTCTAGAGCTAATATTCTAAAATTCTGTGAACCATTTTTTGTCTTAATTAAGTCATTGTCCAATAAGCCATAAAGTTAATAAGCAACAAACAAGAGGGATACCATCCTATATCTTCTGATTCCAAATTCATTGTTCCTTTATAAATTATCTCTTATTCAAATCACCTACCCTTTGTATTTTTAAAGCTTACTATCATCCAGTGATACCAAAAGGGCAGGTAGGTAGTAAAATGAATAGAATGCCAGAGCCCAGAGTCATGAAGACATCTTCCTGAGTTCAGATATGGCCTCAGGACACAATTTATATCACACTGTCTCTGTAAGTGGAGGCTTTTTTAGAATACTTTAAGTGCTTCTTAGGAAATGCTAACTTTGCAGTTAAAGTTGTAGAAAAAGAAACTTAAGAATCCTGCTGAAGCTAGTAATGAACTCTCATCTTCTGACATTTTATATGATACTTTCTAAACACCAGCTTTAAATCTTAAAATTCATTGTCTCTTCTTTGAAGCATTTAGAACCTTTTGAAAGGATTGTTTTGAAGAGAAAATCAACATAGTTTTAAGGTTGTATTTCTTTGATACTGGATGATGATATTGTTCAGTCATGTCTGACCCTTTGTGACCCCATTTGAGTTTTCTTGGCAGACATTCTGGAGTGGTTAGCCATTTCCTTCTCCAGCTCCTCTGCAGATGAAGAAACTGAGGCAAACAGGATTAAGTGACTTGCCCAGGGTCACACAGCTATAAAGTACCTGAGGTTAGTTTTGAACTCAGGAAGATGAGTCGTCCTGACTCCAGGCCCTGGTACTCTAGCTACTTCACCGCTCAGCTGCCTTCTTGATATGATACTGATACTAGATGATATTGAACTTAAAAAATTTACAAAAGTTGGGGTTTAATGAATAAGATGTGTTTTTTCTGATAAGTCATTTTTCTGAGGGTGACTCTGCTTTTGAATCCTTGAAGGCTTGCTGCAGTAGCACAAACTGGCACCATCAAGCAGAATAGATTTTAAGTATGTATAGCTTTGAAGACCACATCCTAATTAAGTGAAGAGGTAGACTTAGCAGAAAATTGGCCACCAGAGTTTCATAGGTACCCTATAATTACTTTACAATTAAGTTATAAAGAAACAAGTATGTAGTAACTGTGTAGCTCTTAACCATCATTTCACCTTTGGTCAACCTGCTTACACCTCAGTTCTTCTGCTTCACTTATTTATATTTTTATTTATTTAGTGGAGGGAAGGGGTTGGAGACCACAGAGCTCAGAGCCCAGGGGCAGGAGCTGGGGGAGAGAGCACATATATATGGAGTTAGCAGGTGTCCTTGTAATTCCTGGTTTCAGCCATCCTAGGTAGGTCTTAGGATGCATGTTTATATAATATGGAGCCATATTATACTTTTATAAAATCATAGATCCTTAAAATATTGGAATAAATATAGCTTCATTTTATATTCTGCTTTATATTTTGAAAGACATTTGATTCACAACAAGCCTGTGAGATAAAGATAGGTAATGGAGTGATTATTAATTCCACTTTATTAACCTAGGAGAAGAAAGAGGCTTGGAGAAATTGTGACTTGTACTGGCCTACTACGGGATACAGTCAACTATGGTAGGGGAAGCAACGTGGTATAGTATAAAGAACATAACATTTCATTGCATCAGGATCTGGTTTAAAAGTAAGGTTCTGCCCCTTATTAATAATGTGAGACCAGATAAAATGATATTTCCTTTCCCTCAGCCATAGTTTTTTTCTTGTAAAATGTGAGGTTAAAATATATTATCTCTAAAGTGATTGTAATGATATTCTCTAAATCCAGTATTTTTTATTTTCTCATACTGCTTGCATATAGAATAAGCTTATTTTAGTTTAGAAATATGGTTTTGGTACATTTAATGCATTTCCTATCTTGATACATATTTAATTTTTTTAAAAAACTCTTACCTTCTGTCTTGGAATCAATGCTATATATTGGTTCCAAGGCAGAAGAGCAGTAAGGGCTAGGCAATGGGGGGTGGGGGTGGGGGAGGGGGAGGTGTCAAGTGACTTGCCCAGGGTCACACAGCTATGAAGTATCTGAGGCCAGATTTGAACCTAGGACCTCCCATCACTAGGCCTGGTTCTCAATCCACTGAGCCACCCAGCTGCCCCCTACATATTTAATTTTTTAAAAAATTCTTTCCCACAATCCTGAGTTTAGAAGCTAGGCTTTAAGGTGGCTCTTGAGATATAATTTTTGTAATGTTTTGTTTTCCCAGTAAAAAGTTAAGCATTTTTTTTTCTCCCACATTTTGGGGGGAAAAAAGACTCTTAGGCTAGTCTTGGGTTGAAGGTGTTGATGGAGATTTTTTTTTAATTTTTAAATTTTTTATTGATTAACTTACAAATATTGTAATTGTAATATTCCATGGTTACATGATTCATGTTTTTTCCTTCCCCTCCTCATCCCCCATCCAGGATCTGATGAGCAATTCTTCTGGTTTTACATGTGTCATTGTTCAAAACCTATTTCCATATCATTAATATTTGCAAAAGAGGGATAATTCAAAGTCAACAGAAGGGATATACAAATGTATAGGTAGCTAAAACTCCCATATCTTCCATTGAGTGTTAGAAGACAGAGGTTGAGTGATAGTGTTAAAAGGGGAAAAAAATAAGGAATTGGACATCATAATTTTTTAACTGCTTTTTTTGAGGCAAATAAGCATTGGGCCAGGCTCAAGTATGTTGCCCAACAGACCAAGTTCCCTCTGGCCCCTTGAAAGCCAGTTACTTTTACATAGAGAAAGTCATAAATTGTTTCCTTAAAGCTGGTCATGCCTTCACCATTCATTCATTAATTGAAAGTTTATGAATTGCCTATAATGTATAAGTATTAGGCATTCAGGATAATTAAAAATGAATAAGACTTGATCCCTAGGTTTTTAGAGCTTAGAGTCTTAACAGGATAGAAAAGAGATAGTTACAAGGAGCAAGAATGCTAGAATGTAATAAATGCTAAAGATAAAGGCTATGAGTTCTGCCAGTGGGATCAATTTTGGCAAGTAAAATCATTGATTATAAGGGGACCTCAGGAAAACACTAATTCCCATTACTTGTGCCCATTACTTGACAAACCAGCCTGATAAAGAGGAGAGTCTACACACAGTTTTCTTGATTTTGAAGGATTATAAAGAAACTAATAAGTCAGTTCTTGTTTTCCATTACCTAAAGTTTGTTTTAAATTTTAATCACCTTGAAGTTTCAGACCCGGGCCTACCATATAACAAACTTCCTTAAGGATAGGGGAACTCTCCAATTTTGTCTTTGTGTTCCTAGCTCCTATCATCTATTTCAACTGCTTCCAATTAGAAGTTATCTTGTTTTGGAGGGCAGATAGGGGGCTCAGTGAAGTGAGAGCCGGGGTGGTTCTAGGTTCAAGTCTGGCCTCAGATACTTCCTAACTGTGACCCTGAACAAAGTCATGTAACCTTCATTGCCTAGCCCTTACCATTTTTCTCCCTTGGAACCCATACATGGTATTGATTCTAAGATGGAAGGTAAAGGATTTTATTTAAAAAAAGAAAAAAGTTATGCTTTTTTGTCAGAGTAACGATCTAACTTTTCCCCAATAGAAAATTGATTTTGATTCTATTTTTTTTTTAAGATTTAGTCACCCTTGTATAGGTTAATATTCTTTCATGCTTTGTGAGTCTAAACTTCTTGCCTTTGTAACTTGCCTAAAGGTCAGGCCTTTTGCCTTGTAACTACTTCCTCAGTTTACTCAGGTAACTTTGGGACATTTGAGTTTCTTCTCTACTGTTTGTTTTGATTTGCTGTTCATTCTTTGTGCCCACCCACCCCCAATAATATCACAGGTAATATCTTGACTTGCTAGCGAATTAGATTTAAGTGAGATAGGATTGCATGAGTCCTTAGTCTCACTCTGTCTTCCTGGGTTGTCCAAGTCTAATGAAAAGCCAAAAGTCAGGAGAACTGAGGATGGTCAGGGCTGCAGGGGATGACTTGGGCATCTTCAGTGTTTGACTCTAGGTGCTACTTTAAGGGCTCCAAACTACCTGCACCAGCAATGAATGAAGACTGATGGCCCAGATTGTTCTCATCTTATTTTGTGTGTGGGGGAGGTTCTTCTCAGAGTTGGGGGAGACATTCCTCTTACTCAACCTTGGAGTTAAGGCCTGTCAGTTATAGTCAGCCTGGTCTAGTTTGCCTGCCAAGTGGTTTTTATCAGGTGTGGCTGATGTGCATGTGCAGCCTCTTGGAGCTGGGTGGGTAGCACAGGTGAATGAGCAGCCCTAGAAGGGCCTCACACCTCAAGTGCTAGTTCTCCCTGGACATCCCGTATTTCTGTTCCTACTTTGAAGTAGACTGCTTGTCTTCTCCGTTTATTTGTGAGTTTGTGAGGAGGGGTTGTTATATTTTTGCCTTTGTATCCCTAGTCCAGTGCCTGGCACATAGTAGGCACTTAACAAATGTTCCTTAATTGATTCTTAACTGTTTTCTTTGATTCTAGCCTCTCTTCTCTCTAGTCCTTTCTTCACCCATATTCCAAAATATTGTCATGGTATCCCCATGCTCAAAAACATCCACTGTTTCTAATGCCTACAAGATAAAACAAGTGAGAGTTTGGTGACAGGTAGGCATTCAAGGTGAGCAGCCCTAAAAAAAGGGGGGGGGGGCCAGCACACTCTCCCATCAGAGATACTAGACTTCCCTGCATGCCCTGTACTCATTCTAATATCCCTGCCCTGATGGGGAGCTAGATGGCTACAGTGACCACGAGTGCCAGACCTGTAGTCAGGAAGACTTGAGTTCAAATTGGATCTCAGACACACTACTGTGTGGCCCTGGGACCTGTCACTTAACCTTGTTTGCCTCAATTTCCTCCTCTATAAAAGAGCTAGAGAAGGAAATGGTAAATGGTCTCCAATATCTTTGCCAAGAAAACCCCAAAATGGGGCTTAATAACTCTGAAATGACTGAACAACACTCTGGTATTTGTCCACCATTGTAACTTCACCCACCACCCACCATTAACTCAAATGCAAGTTCTTTTGTATCTGTTATCAGTCAACCCAAATTCAAGTTGGTTCAACCAAAGCTATTGCAGACTTTTCCACATTGTCTGCAGCCTAATCCTGTGACTTGAAGATTACATACATATCTTCAGGAAGAAGTCATGGAGAGGAGCCGAGGAAGCTCTCCCGTAAAATGTCTACAAGTCAGGATTGTCTTACTCTTGCCAGGGGAAGTCCAAATGATACATTTTCAGACCAATCAGAAGGAAATTGAAATTGAAATTGAAATTGAAATTGAAAACAGGAGTTAGCCTTCATTCAGGGTCTTTGGTCATTGAGAGAGGATACCATTGATCCAAAATTATTAGTTACTGCCCATCTAACTAATGAATACTGGTCATGCTCAACCCTTACCTTACATTTACCTTAATTTTCAAGCATAACACTGAGATTAAGAGATTCTGCTCTGTTAGACCTCTAATTAATACTTAGACTCTACATGAGATCTGTAATGATAGGACATCTTTTGCCCTTTGAAGAGCTGCATTTTCCTTTTAGAAAGCTCTAATTCTTAAAAAGTTTTTCCTCATATGTAACCAAAAATTTCCAACTTCCACAAATTGCCCCTAAAGGTCATCCACTGCATCTCAGGCCATTGTCAGTCATCCTGATTTTTTGTCTTATCACAAGACTTGGATGACTCTGGAAGAGAAAGTGAGGCTGAAGACACTGCACAACTCTGCCACACTTAAATCCAGTTTACCAGCAAGTCAAAACATCAGCCTGCAGTATCAGTGTTCCTCTCTGAAAATGAACAATGAAAATATAATAACCCTTCAAATACTTAAAGACTACTGTCTTATTTGCCCTAATTCTTCTCTTATCCAAGCTAGGAACACCCCTAATCCTTTAATCAATCTTCATGTCTTACAGTCTTCTTCTTGTCTTAGTCGCACCATATAAGAAGTCAACCAACATTTACCATATTTGTGTCTTTTGATATAGTTAAATGTTTTTAACCATATAAAGGCTGTCCAGGCCCCCAAGAGTGAGAAGGAGTAGGTACATTCTATACTTTTTTCCTCCCATAGTTTTTCTTATGGGATTGATAACTTGAATTTTTTCCTTTGAAAAGTTCCAATTCATATCTTCTGACCACTTAACAATTGGAGAATGTCTCTTACTCACAAATTTGATTCAGGGCCTGATCTCTCTCAAAATCATTTCTCCTTCGTCAGAGAAACTTGTTCTAAAGATTTTTTTCCCCTCATTTCCTATTTCTCTGAAGTTTTTGCTATATTTGTTGGGGGCGGGGTGCAGATTTAATTTTATGTAATCAAAATTGTCCATTTTGCTTCATGTGAAGCTCTATCTCTTCTTTGGTCATGAATTCTTCCCTTATCCAAAGGTCAACAGTAATTTCTTTTGTGATCCACTAATTTGTTTATGATGTCATACCTTTGTCTAAACATGTACAGTAAGTACAGTAGGGCCCCCATCGCCTTGGGGTTATGTTCCAAGATCAACTGTGTTTAGATGAAACCACAACCATAGGTGAAATAAGCAAATATCTGCTGACCCCATACATGATGTGATTTTCTTGTACATACATTCAAATAAGAAGGTTTAATTGATAAACAGAGTTAAGACATTACTAACATTAAATATAGTAGTACTAAAGGACATATATTATTATATAGTACTATTCAGTGGTTTCCCTTTATCAGAGGGGGATACATGTTAAGACTCCCAGTAGGTACCTGAAACCAAGTATAGTTCTTGCTTTAACTTTTTTAACACTTATGTTAACTCTACTGCATAGTACTGTTCTCTCTCTCCCAGCTCCTGCCCCTTGACTTAGCATTCTATATAGCCCCTGCTAAACAAGTCCAAGTGAAAGCAGAAGTAACCATTAGAAAGACAATGCTGCCATGAGAGAATCTCCTGCACAGGTGCAGAGAGAGGAGGCCTTTGTCCCATTCTACCTCCCTGACCCACAAACGGCCTTGAAGTCTGGCCTCCACATGTCCTTAAATAGTGTGCCAGCCTTTCCCTCATCCTGTGACAACTCCTTTCCTGCCTCCCTCTTTTCCCTGCAAAGACCACAGGTAAATGGAACCACAGATAAGGGGGCACTACTGTATTCATTTTGAGTTTATGTTGTATTAGGGCGTGAGATGGTGTTGGCTGAGGCCTCCTTTTCAATTTTCTTTTTATTTCTTTTCTTTTTTAAACCCTTAACGTCTGTGTATTGGCTCCTAGGTGGAAGAGTGGTAAGGGTGGGCAATGGGGGTCAAGTGACTTGCCCAGGGTCACACAGCTGGGAAATGTCTGAGGCCGGATTTGAATCCAGGACCTCCTGTCTCTAGGTCTGGTTCTCAATCCACTGAGCTACCCAGCTGCCCCCCTCCTTTTCAATTTTCTAAACAGTTTTTGTTGACTAGTGAATTTTTGCCCCAATAACCTAGTTAATGTGCTTCAACTGTATTGATACAGCTGAAGTCTTAACTACTTTTTTTTTTTAAAACACTTACCCTCCGTCTTGGAGCCAAGGCTCCAAGGCTGAAGAGTGGTAAGGACTAGGCAATAGGGGTTAAGTGACTTGCCCAGGGTCACACAGCTGGGAAGTGTCTGAGGCCAGATTTGAACCTAGGATCTCCTGTCTCTAGGCCTGGCTCTCAATCCACTGAGCTACCCAGCTACCCCCTGAAGTCATAATACTTGACAAAAATTTCACTTCATTCAGGGATAGGAATTCTTTTTGCTTGTGCAAAACTTGTTTGTTGAAAGAAGATAGATTCTCTCTTCTTCTCTGTTCCTTTTCACTCCCTTTTTTTTACTTTAACCCATCTTGTGCAAGTTGCCAAAGTAATTACTTTAATTCATAGCTGGGATCATATCAGTGAACTGCTCAAAACCTTGAACTTGCTTTCTCATTGGTTATTGTTATTCAGTCATGGCCATCTTTGGGGAACCCTCTAAAAAGGGATCAAGAAGAGTTAGATATGACTGAAAAAGAAAATAACAAACTAAGAAGTTCCAGGCCCTGTGATAAGCACTAGGTATACAAAGAGGCAACTATGGTTCCGTGGTTAAGAGCACTGGGCCTGGAGTCAGGAAGACTTGAGTTTAAATCTAGCCTCAGATCCTTGTTAGTTGTGTGTCCTTGAGCAAGTCACTTAACCCCTGTATGCGTAGGAGGCCAGGTTACTCAGTGGATAAAGTACTGGGTGTGGAGTCAGGAGGACTACATAAGCTTTGGTTGCCTGCCCAAAGGATCGACTGGATCCATTGGGAAAGGAAATGGCAAACCACTGCACTATCCTTGCCACGAAAATCCAGGATAACTGTGGTGTGGTAGTCACAAAGAGTAGGACATGACTGAACAACAATACAAAGAAAGACAGTCCGTCCCTTGCTTCATGGTGTATATAGTCGTATGTCTTCTGGACTATATACAAATAAATATGTATAATCAAGATGTATGTATTGGATGACTTGGAAATAAACTGCCAGTGGAACTAGAATTAGAGAGGTCAGGAAAGGCTTCCTGTAAAAAATGAGATTTTAATCGGGATGTTTTGGAAACCTAGAGAGAGACACAGTGGGAGAGCATCCCCCCGGAGTGGGGGGTGGCAGAGTTTGTGGAATATGCTCCAAGTCAGGATGGAGGGAATTGTTGCAGGAACAACAAGGAGGCCCACGTTATTAGGTGTGCAGATGAGGACAGATTGTAAAGTAAAAGAAGCCCCAGAAGAAGGAGGTAGATTATGACAGGCTCCAATTGCCCAAGGGATGATTTCCTATTTGATCCTAGGGGTGATGAGTCAGGTCTGATCCTGCATGACCTCATTTTGGGGCTTTCTTGGCAAAGATGCTGGTGTAGTGTGCCATCTCTTCCTCCAGCTTATTTGATGAGGAACTGACACAGATAGGTCTAATGGCCAGCCCAGGCCAGATTAGGACTCATCAGGATGGGTCTCCTGATTCCAAGGCCAGTGATCTATACACTGGACTACCTTGTGGCCTGGGGGAGCCACTAGAGTTTATTGAATCTGGTGGCATTGTGGTCAGACCTGTGCTTTAGGAAAAATCACTAAAAGCTCATCTAAGATTGGACTGGAGTGGAGAAAAAGTTGAAGTATGGAAATGAACCAGCCAGCAATTGCAGTAATCTGGGTGTGAGGTGACCTGGGATTGCACCAAAGCAGTGGCATTATCTGAGGAGAAAGAGTAGTATATCTCAAGAAGACTTGGATAAGATTCTTTTAAGATGTAAACCATGAATGTGAAGAAGAAATTCAGAATATTAGGGTAGGCTTCAAGAATGCTGATTTGTACTTGAGCAATCTGAAATACCATGTTTTTTAAGTATCAGTATATAACTACAATTCTCATTTTGTTTGTGGCAGCACTTCTAATAAAAACACATGACTAAAAACATCATAATAGCTCAATATAAATAATACTATTGTTAATTTTGTAAGCACACATATCTAATACTTAAAATAATGTATACCAACATAGATCTATAATTACGCTTTCAGTACACCTTTCCTCTAGTTCCAAATGTCCTCCATACTTCCCTTCTTTTGATGCCTACCTGTAGGTCTTACCCATTCTTCATGACTCATCTCAAAGCACAGTGTTATAATGGAAAGAGCACTCTCTGTATCTTGCGTCAGAGGATCACGAGAACATGGATTTATATAATCTAGCAAAGACCTTCGAGGTCTTCAAATCCAACCTCATTTTACAGATGAAAAAACTGACTTGGAGAAGTTGAGTTATTTGCCCAGGGTCCTATTCCCAACCTGTTTATTAACTGTACCACCATCCATGGGATGCATAGTTCAACCTCTCCATTTTATGTCAAGAAACAGGCCCAAAGAGATTAAACCATTTGCCTGTAGCCACATCATTGCTGGTAGACTCATGCTCAAATTTTGGCTGTGGTCCTTGCTACTGTTGCAACCTTCTTTTTATTTTTCTGAGCATCATTTCCTTTTCCAGAAAGTGATGAGGCCGACTTTTGGCTCATAGAATGAGAGATCTAGAGAAGGAACTTCAGGACCTCCCTAGTCTTAACTTAGTTATTTTCACATATATTTGTATGTATGAAGAAATGGGCCCAGAGAGGTTCCCATTGACTTGACCTGAGTGTAGACCATGATCTTCCACCTTCTGACTCCAGAACCCCAGCAATATCTACAGTATCCTTTTCTCTCCCTTGCTGGGGTGAATTTTTTAGAACCTGAGGACCTGATACTGCTGAGTTACAAAATGTTTCATCCCTGCAGGCCACTTCTGGATTCACTCTCTTTATGTATTTAATATATGTAGATCTCTCTCCATATAAACTAAAGAGGAGAGGCTGGAAGGGAAAGTAAAGGACCAAGAGGCAGACAAGAAAAACCTTTCTAAGGATGGGTGACAGCCTGTGCAAGGGCATGGGGAAAGAAAAAGAAATTTTATGAGTCCTGTGACCATGCTAGTCCCACAAACAAAACAAAAATACAAGCCTATCTTTCTGCCTTCCCATTTTGTAGTAACAGAGGTAAAATGGTGGGAAAAGAGGCAGTCTAACCTAATACCAGCAGCTAAGTGTCAAAGGGGGAAAGAGTGCTGGGCTTTGGAGTCAGGAATACCTAAATTCAATTCCAGACACTTATTAACTGTGTAACTCTGGGCAAGTCATTAACTCAGTTTGCCTTAGTTTCCTCATCTGTAAAATGAACTAGAGAAGGAAATGGCAAACCCCACTCCAATGTCTTTGCCAGGAAAACCTCAAATGGGATTTTGATGAAGAGTCAGACATGACTGAAAGAACTAAACAACAAAACCATAACACTTTTTAAAAACAGAAGTAGGTGGGAAGCTTGAGACCTAGCGATATTACTTGCCTAAGGTGATATATGGATAGTTAGCAGTCATGTTGTAATTCAAACAAATCTTCTGATTCCAAATCAAATATATCTTATACAAAATACTTCTCCATTTATAACAAATAAGAAAATTAAGGACTTGTTTCAAGTCACATACTTTGCAAGTTATTGGTAGAGCTGAAACTAGTGCCTAGGTCTCCTGATTCTTAATGCATTACCCTTGGAATTATACCACTATACCATATTGCTGTGTCTATGTATATCCAGAGGGTAAGTTGAGACATTTATTAATTGTTTTTGGATTGAGTCCTAACTTCTGTCAACCATCTTACCTAAGCCTTAGGTAGGTGTGTGGGAATGGTGCAATATTATCCATCAACCCAGAACACTTGTTTAGCTAATGACAAATCCAATCTAAAGTCAGCATTATTTATTCCAAAGTCAGCACTGCTCTATTAATGCGGAAACTATCATATTAATTATCACTGAAAGCTTTTACCCTGAACTCCTAAATGTTGAACTGTTCTGAACCAAGCAGTCATATCAACTTTTTTGCAAACTTAGAATTTATGTTTAATGACACTGGCATAAATATATATAAAAAAATGTGGACACAGAATTGTACGTGTTGAACAAATACAGAATTGAAAATGGGGTGATTACTAAGACTATGTCCAATAGAAGGTAGAAAGTTCACAATGAACCTGTCTTTAGAACATAGAATGTTCAGAAGTACCTTTCAGTTTCCTCATGCAAAATGAGGAAAGTACCTTCCATCGTGAAAGTACCTTCCATCTGATTCTATGGCCTTTTTTCTCTAAGATCTTTTCTAGCTCTACAGTTTTGAGCATATTTACATTAGCAATGGCAAGTACATGGATGAGAGTGGCATATGTTGTATGGAGAGAAATCTAAATATACTAAGTATATCAAGAGATTGAATCCAGAAAGGCTGAAGTCATTTTATCCAGTTGAGAAAGGTTTTATCAAGAACACTTTGATAAAGAGAACTTGGATGAGTCAGGAAATGTGGGTAGGAGACAATCCAAAGAGGTAATACAGACTCCAGTCATGAATGAGTTAACTAGACTAAGAATCAGTTTACCACATAGAATCAAAAAGTTAAACTAGTGTAGCTATATCAAAGACACTTAGACTGTGGGTAAAGCCTTAACTCTGCTTTTTACTTGCCTCAGTAAATCACTTATCCTGTCAGAGTCTATTTCCTTATTTAAAATTGAGGATTTAAAAAAATTTGGATCTAGATTTAGAAGAGATTGGAATCCATTCAATCTACCTTTCCTCATATTATATAGATAAGGAAACTGGCTGGGGTAGATTTAAGGACAGCCACTCAGGTAATGTAAGAGGCAAACTTTTAATCAGGTCCTCTCATTCCTGGGCCAGCGCTCTTGCCAAGGTATAAGATTACTTTCTAGGACTGGACTATAAATTACTTCAGGGTGCTTTCATTCTGAAATTATCCTACCTCAAATTATGAGATTAAAGCATAGACCAGATTTTAAAAATGTGACTTGACCATTACTATATTTGAAAGAACTTGTGTAACATGGTTGGGGGTGTGTGTGTGTAGAGAGAGAGAGAGAGACAGAGAGAGACAGAGAGAGAGCGCGAAAGAGAGAGAGAGAGAGAGACAGAGAGAGAGACAGAGTGTGAGTGTGAGAGTGTAAGAGAGTGAGTGTGAGTGTATCATTTGGGGAAGCCTAAATAGATACAGATTTATATCTACATAAAACACATACAGACTTTAATTTGATTAAAGAATAACAATTTTGAGTTTATTTTCTTAATCACTTTTTATTACAGTGAAGAACAGGAGTCCACTATGTATCATACCACTCAATAACATTTTGTCTTCTCACATTTCAAGATCCAAGTCTGTATAATCTGACCCAACGTGCTTTAAATAGCAGTGACATGAAATTTTCCACAACTATTTAATGTGACATTCTGGCCAAGAATTAGAGTCATCTTGTGTTGAAATCCAGCATCCTCAATTCTATAATGGAATCAGAAAGGACAAACTTGTGTTGCTTGTGAATGCTTTAGCACATGAGATATCCTTTAAAAAGGCATTTCTCTTTTCCTTTATAAATGATTGCCTCATCTTCTGTAGGAGAATTATTTTTCTTGCCATTTGAACAAAAGCCTCCGTTTCTTTGCTCTTGGGACTTTGTAGGAAGGTAGCCAAATGAAAGGACATCATCCAGAGCACAGCAATTTGTTGTCTAGTACTTCCTGGTTTTGTGTGATGTTATTACTCCTTCCCAGACACTGAGTTGGAAGTAGCCTGAGAAGCCATCAAGCCCAACCAGTGCCTTAACCAGAACCTCCTCAATAGCATCCCCCACAAAGAGTCAATCTGTTCTTCTTTTGAAAGTTAGAGACTCTTACTTCTCAAAGGCACCCATTCCAGTTTTACATAGTTTGTATTGTTAAGAATTTTGTTTTCCCATTATAGCAAGACAAAATCAGTCCTTCAGTAATTTCTAGCCATTCATTGTTTCTGCTTCTTTTAGGTTTGCATGGTGTCTAAATTCATCTTTTATATAACAATCCCTGAGATATTTGAAAAGAGCTATCACAACTCTCTCCTAGTTCTCTCTTCCAGGTTAAATATTTCTTGCTCCTTCTCTCTATCCTTACGTAGCTTGGTTTCTCCCATCCATTTCCACATTGCAACAAAATTTACTAATTCTTATGCTCAAGAAGCTTCAATGATTCCTCATTCTCTAAATACAAATTCTCCTAGCAAACATTTAAAGCTCGTCATGGTTTCACACCAATGTGCAGTAGCTGTGTGACCCAGTAGCTAGAATCCTGGACTTGAAGTCAGAAAGACCCAGGTTCCAATTTGGCCTCATATAATTAACTCATTGGTGACCTATGGAAAATGTAACTTCTCTCAGCCTTAGTTTCCTTATCCACAAAATGGGAATAATGATAATAGCATTTACTCTCCAGGATTTGCCTTGATAATGAAGGACTTTCCAAACTCTAGAGCATTATAAAAATAAATACTATCAACTGCTGCTCTTATCATAATTATCATCCTCATTCTGATTTCTCATTATTCCCCCTTCATGTATTCTACCTATAAACTAACCTGAGCTACTTGCTTTTCCCAAAAGATCACATTTTTTCTGCCGCCTTAGTACAAACTTCCTGCTTGGCTGAGAAATGGCCTTCTCACATCTTCTTGGAATCCCTAACTCCATTCTTAGACTGAGCTCTTGCCTTCTCCCACACCAGGCATACTTCAATCGTGCCTCACCCCTAAAAATGATTTTGTATTTATTTCATATTTTCTTATATATACTTGCTTCAAATATAAACAAATTAGAAATTAGTCTCCTTGATGTCAAGGACTAATTAATAGTTATCTTTTTATTTCCAGTGCCTATTACATAAAAATGCTTAACAAGCATTTATTAAAATATACTGAATTAGATAAAAATTTTCTCCAATCCCCTCACCATTCCAGTCATCCTCTTCTGGATAGTTTCCTCCTTCGGGCATTTTCTGACTTGACAATTTTCTTCTTAAAATGGTGCTGAGAATCGAATTCAGTATTTCAAATGTGGTCGGACCAGGGCAGAATATAATGGGATTGTTGTCTCCTTAGTTAGTGACCTTGACTCTTAACATAGCTTGAGGTCACAATTAGCTTTTAAGGCTGCTATGTCTAATAATAATAATAATAATGATAATAGTAATAATAGCACCATTTATATAGAGTTTACTATGTGCCAGGAACTTATGCTAAATGCTTTACTATGATTTTATTTGTTGATCATCACCAACAACTTTTGAGAGGCAGGTGCTATTTTACAGGTGAAGAAATTGAGGCAGGGGTGAAATGACTTGCCCAGAGTCACACAACAAGGAAAAGTCTGAGGTCACATTTGAACTCAGCCTTCTTGACTCGTGGTTCTGTGCTCTACTTGCTGTACCACCTACCTTGTAGTTCATTGAACCTCTTAGATTTTCTTTCATGTGTACTGTTGACCGGATGTGCTCTGCCATCTTATACTCACTATCACTAAGTTCATAATTGCAACCTTTATCTATTGGAAAAAACTACCAGAACTCTTCTCAGAGAACAGTCAATCAGAAATTTTTAGCAATAACAATTTGGGGATCTAAGTGTATTAATCTATGAAGGGGCAATTCTGAAAAGAGACCAAGCTGCCCTGGCTACCTCAAATCTTTCAGGGGACT
Organism: Gracilinanus agilis; assembly: GCF_016433145.1. Classification (NCBI taxonomy): domain Eukaryota; kingdom Metazoa; phylum Chordata; class Mammalia; order Didelphimorphia; family Didelphidae; genus Gracilinanus; species Gracilinanus agilis. The sequence goes on along the minus strand of NC_058130.1, from coordinate 696,134,114 downwards.
AGATATAACAACTGTTCCCCTTATCATGGAGGCATCTTAAATCAAGGTTAAGTCAGGATACTGTCAACATCTAAAGTCCCTTTTAAGGAAATGAGAGAGATAAAACTACTGTAATGTCTAAGATAAATGCGTGGAAGTGGACCTTCTCCCTTGGTTTTACCTTGGTTTTAGTTAGGGCTCATTATATGAACTTGTAGTAGCAGTAGCAGTAGTAGTGTATGTTTTTAAATACCAAATGGTAAAGATGCCACTTTCTCCTTTCTTTCCTCACTACTGAGTCTTGCCACTCCTACTCCACTATTACATTTTAAGAACTCTCACTAGCAGTACATTTTAATCCAGATTCCAAATCTGCAGTATTAATCAACAGACATGTATAAAGCAACTACTGTGTGCCAATCATGAGGATGAATTCTTCAGTTGCAAGTGGGAGCTGGCTTAGATATCCTGTATTCTATATCTAACTAGGCCTTCTCCTGGCCTAAGGAGTAGCTTGCAAAATGACATGGCCTCTATCCAGAGTAGTGTGAATGCTCTCATCATGGGGTCAATGCTTTGGGTTCCAAAGGAGATGTTACAAAACTGGTGGCAATTGCAAATTGTTAAAGCCAGCACAGGCCAAAGCAGCCCCTACCCTACTTTTAGGTTACTTTGGATGAAATGCCAAAGTATATATAGTCTTTTCATTCTATGTTCCTAATGCTTTGCTTGAAAGACATCAGATACTATAGTTCAGTGTGAGAATAAACAATTGGACTTGGAGTTCAGAGTCCACAAATGCAGAAGAACAACTAGAAAAAAGTACCCTATAGCCTGAGAGGCAAAGCCAGACTACATCCATATTCTAACATGGTGTGTCACGGTCTCCTTCAGATTCACCAAGCCATTGTAGGTAGATTTCTAGAATCCTAGAGGTGAATGAGGAGTACCTATAGTTTTGTAGAATGAGTATGAGATGCTGGGGACAGAGTTCCAGGACACTTATTCCTGCTTAATTGCTTGCATCTCCTCCCACAAATTGTCCAAGTGCTGCTTCAGTATCATGAGCTATTAGAGAACTGACTTGCCTCACAGAGTAGACCATTCTATTTCCATTGAGAGAGAGAGAGACATGCACTCTTATGAAGGACCTACTACATGTAGGACAGGTCAAACTTTGAGAAAAAAAATTAAAACTAAATGTTTTATTACGATTTCAGAGAATCCTTTTCTCTTTTCAAATAAACAGATAAAAATAGACCAGTGTATGTGGTTCTATAGATACCAAGTTACCACATTGTTATAATAGTAAGAAAGTCATTTACCTCTAGAGGAGCTAATACTTTTTAAAAGTGTATGACTGCGGGGGGGGGGGGGGGGGGGAGGGGGAGAGAAGACAACTAGAATCTGTGTATAGAATTTATTGTGAGAGACTTTTCTATTTTGGTTCAGTATAAGGAAGAATAAGTAAGCAGTTCCTAAGAATTATATCATTTCCAAGACAGGATAGTTTTGCTTAGGGAAATAGTGAGTTCTTTGGTATTAGAAGTATTTGAGCAAAGAGAACATGGACATAGATTAGGAATATCTCCCTTATTAGAATGGGAAACCTTTGAGAGTAGAAACTATCTTTTGTATTTGTATTCCTAGCACTTAGCACAATGCTTTGCACATACTAAGCACTTAATGAGATTAAGTTTTTTCCCCATTCATTAAAGTAAAGAGGACAAGTAAGGTGACACCAAAGAGAGTTATGGTGTCTTGGGAATAGCATTGAACATGGAGAGTTAGGATTTCTGAATTTAAGTCCTCAACTTCAGTGATTTTTTTCATAAAGCATAAACTGGTAAGGGCAAGAAGAAACCTTCAAGATCATCTAATGCAATCAGAGGTACACTCAACCTCAGAGGCCACATCTAGTTTAACCTCGGTCTTAGCAAAAATGCTTCCACCTGAAGACTTCCATTCCTATGTCAGCTGCCTATCCTTTTCTGAGCCCTTGTTTTCTGTCTATAAGAAGAGAATACTATACTAGAAAATTCAAGGTTGTTTTGAGAATTAGTAAGATAATTTATATAAACTGTAAAAAGTACTATATGAATATGTCCTACTTACTTTATCCTGAAGGGACTAGAGTAAATGATCTCTGAAATGCTAGGACCTTTACAGAATTTAGCATACTATATTAGAATAGACAGTAGACACTTGGCTTATGGTTTTGGATTGATCCTCTTGGGGGACACACACACACACACACACACACACACACACACACACACACACACACACACACACACACACACATATCCATGAGAGCAAGAAGCCTGGTGCATTAAGATTGTCTTATGTATACTTATGTTTGTTTCCTTATAGGTCTTCCGGAACAGTACTACAGCCTCACTTGGTTCCTTAGCCCTGTCCTGGGCCTCATCTTCACTCCACTGATAGGTTCTGCTAGTGACCGATGTACACTTAGCTGGGGCCGCCGGCGGCCTTTCATTCTTGCTCTCTGCGTTGGAGTTCTCATTGGAGTTGCACTTTTCCTCAATGGTCCTGCCTTAGGTAAATATGTGAATTTTCTCTCTGCTAAAAGATGTATCCCTGAAACATTCATGAAAAAGCTACTGAGCTTTAGTACTTTTCTCATTCGCCATGAGAGATAATGTCTCTTAAAAACTTGGACTTTTTCTTGAACTAGAACACTAGGTTCTAGAACTTTCTTCCCTGTGTGCCCTTCGTCAAGTCATATTGTCATAATTTTCATCATCTGTAAAAAATTTTTTTATATAACCTCACATGATTATGTGAAGAAAGGACTTTGTAAATTGGAAAGTCCTATAGAATTTTGAGCTAGTAATATTATTCTTAGTATAAAATGATTCAGGCTAAACAGGGTGTGTGTGAAAGGCCTTAGACTTTCAAATGACTTTTCTTTTCATTCAGAAAGCAGGTTACTGTTCTGAGTGTGTTACAGAATTCTTTGCAGCAGCTACATCTTAGTTATTATTAATACAATGGTTTCCAGCATAATATTTGCATGGTTTGCAATACATTCAGCCAGGCCCTCACATGGGAAAACTGTAAGAACCTGTTCACAGGGAAATGTTTCCTGTTGTGATCCATTTTCTTTTTAACGCATATCTAACAACACATCCTGTTTCCAGCATTATTTCAAAATTATCTTCTTTTTCCTTCTCCTTTTCTTATGCTTCATATTGAAAAATTCCAGAACCCAGCTTAATATTTGTTTTTTTAATCTAAAGTAACAGTTTCTGGGAAGATGATTCTTGCTTTGGGAGCCCTTATTAAAGAGAGGTGGTAGTGTATAAAAATAAAAGCCTAGTTTGAGTTAGCACCTTTTATTATCATGATCCTGAAACACTTTATACTTAGTAAGATTCTCCTAAAATACAGAGATTTAAATTTTCCTTAATTTATGGATCAACTTTATTCAAGATTAGGTAGTAAATATTTTCTTAGCGTCCTAATTAGAAAGTCAGTTACAAAAAGCCCTTATTTGGCAGATTCAAGTTCAGTAGCAGTAACTAGGAGCTAAAAACAACTCTATGAGTTAGAGAATACAAATTCTAAAAGCATCAACTTGTCATCATAAGCCTTTATTAGTCATTTATGCTCTCTCCTTCCTAGCCCAAATATTGTTTACCTTAGCAGAAGTAAAATGAGAAAGTTATAGTTAGACCTTAATCTCTGTCTTTAGTCTTTGCCCTTTGTGCCTTCTCTCTTCCTGTCTTTCCCTTCCCTCCTACTTCTCCTCTCACCTGTCCAACCATTCCTTCTCAGCATCTTAGGCAAGTGCCCCAGAGCTCTGTCCTGGAAATGCTTCTCCATCTCTAATTGTTCTTGGTAATCTGATTAGCTCTTAAGCAGATGACTTGAATTCAGTCCAAGGCTGTATCACCAGCTAGTTGCTTGAGTATCTGCACTCAGATATTCAATCAGTTCCCAAATCTTCTCCTGTCAGGGACACCAAGCTCTCACTGTATCCTTCATATCTTGTCTCCTCTCTACTCATGTGGCTGACATCTTTGTATAGACCCTTATAATTTCTGACCTGGTCTGCTGCAGTTGTTCTCTTTACCTTTACCTCTGCTCTCCAAAAAGTTCAAGACATCCTTTTGTTTCTGAGATAAAATACATATGCACCTGCTTTTCGTATTTAGCCCTTCCATAATCTGGGTTCACCCTATTTTTCTAGACTTTATTCCCAATTGACACCACTTCACATGTCCTATGTTCCAAGCAAAACAGGCCTTTTGAGGTTCTCAAATCATCACTCTAACCATACTTTTCCTTCTTCTTCCTTTTGCACAGGTTATCTGCCCCCCCATTCATGGAATGTTTCCATTTCCACCTCTCCCTCTTGGAATCCCAAGGCTTATTGGCCAAGTGCCATTTCATTTTTAAATAGTGCTATTCTGCCCTTCCTCCAAATTATTTTGTATATGCTTGAATTTTCTTTTTTTTTTTTTTTTCTTTTTTTTTTCAAACCCTTAACTTCTGTGTATTGGCTCCTAGGTGGAAGAGTGGTAAGGGTGGGCAATGGGGGTCAAGTGACTTACCCAGGGTCACACAGCTGGGAAGTGTCTGAGGCCAGATTTGAACCTAGAACCTCCCATCTCTAGGCCTGACTCTCAATCCACTGAGCTACCCAGCTGCCTGCCCCCATATGCTTGAGTTTTCTAATCTTGTGTGTATGTTGTCTCATGACCCTCATTAGCCCCAGGAGAATGTCTGCTTCTTGAAGACAATGACTATTTTCTCCAGCTCTTTGTACAGTACTTTGCACAAAGTAGGTATTCATAAAAATTTGTCAAATTGAATTGAAAACATCAGACAGTGAAAAGAACACCAACTCTGGAAACAAAAGATCTGGATTCCAATCATTTCCCTGTGCTTATTTATTACCTGGGAACAAGTCACTTAACCACCCCTGGGACTCCAGGTCCTTTTCTGTAATATGAGAGAGGGTTGACCTACATGTTTACTGAGGTGTCTTCCAACTTCGATCTGTGATCCTGTGTTTTTCATCATCATCCCATCTAGCCTAAGCAGCATTAATTTTTATCTCTTCTTTGATCTTTACTTTCCTTATTATAGAGGAAAAAGGCCCCCTTTAGCATTCCTTGCCAGTCCCAGCTTATTTAGTGCTAAAGCTCAGGTTTTTTTTTTTTAATTTTTTTTTAAACCCTTAACTTCTGTGTATTGACTTATAGGTGGAAGATTGGTAAGGGTAGGCAATGGGGGTCAAGTGACTTGCCCAGGGTCACACAGCTGGGAAGTGTCTGAGGCCGGATTTGAACCTAGGACCTCCTGTCTCTAGGCCTGGCTCTCAATCCACTGAGCTACCCAGCTGCCCCTCAGATTTTTTTTAATGACTCCACTTTTATTCTCTCTTCTCTCTGACTCTCCCTCCCTGCCCTTCCTTAAAAAAGAACCAGCTAAGCCCAGGGGGAAAAGCTCTGAACTCGAGGCCTTTGGAGACATAGTTCTTAAACTTCATTGCTAGGTCTCTTTGTTAGTAGTCACCATATCAGCTCAGCAAGGGATTATTTTTTTTTTGTTTTATTTTTGTTTTTAGATTTTTTTTTTTTAAACCCTTGTACTTCAGTGTATTGTCTCATAGGTGGAAGATTGGTAAGGGTGGGCAATGGGGGTCAAGTGACCTGCCCAGGGTCACACAGCTGGGAAGTGGCTGAGGCGGGGTTTGAACCTAGGACCTCCCATCTCTAGACCTGACTCTCACTCCACTGAGCTACCCAGCTGCCCCCTCAGCAAGGGATTATTTTAAAACCTTTGGAAACGGGGGCACCTGGGTAGCTCAGTGGATTGAGAGTCAGGCCTAGAGACGGGAGGTCCTAGGTTCAAATCCAGCCTCAGAAACTTCCCAGCTGTGTGACCCTGGGCAAGTCACTTGACCCCCATTGCCCACCCTTACCACTCTTCCACCTATGAGCCAATACATAGAAGTTAAGGGTTTAAAAAAGGGGGGGCGGGGAATAAAAACCTTTGGAAAGAATGGCCAATGTACTTTTGAAAGTCAGTTCAACTCCAGAGATAATGTTCCCTCCAGTATGTTATATGTTTAAGTTCTGAAGGAAAGAGTTCCAAGCATTAATCCCAGCCCTCTTACTGACCTATACTGTGATTCTCTGAGCCTCAGCTTCCTCATCTGTAAAATGAGCAGTTTATCACTAGGTGGCCTCTGAAGTCCTAAGAATTTGTGATTCTTCAAAACAAAAAACATTCTACAAAGATTGAATATGGGATGTCATGATTTCTTTTAAATTAGATTTAAGCACATGATAACTATGCTTTAGGTATTGAGTTTATACTGGGGAAAGCAAAAGACTTTGAAATACAATCTCCTCCCACTTTTTTGTCCTATTAAGTCATAGTTTGTAAACAATATACCAAAACTCAGGGCCACTTCAGATACTTGACAAAAAGTGTGAAATACTATATTTCTGTCACTCTTTAAAATTGATGTTAAAACTCTCCCTCCTTGATTTATTATTGCACAACTATAAAACTCATTAACAATGGTTGGAATAGTTGGCATTTTCTTAATTTTTTGTTAGAAGAAAATTTGTGATATTTTTGAGAGGCAGTAAGCATTTTATAGCAAGGCAGGAGTGAACCTACTGGGTGTAAGCATGACCTTACTGCCAGAAGAAAATCCAGTCCTAAACTATTCCCCTCTTCCAAGAAACTGTGCCAAAAAATGCAGATTCCCTTGTTGTCTGTTAAAGATATAATCCCAGTAAGTGTTTTCTTGGCTCTCTCCCACTTAGAGATTAACTTTTAAGTGGCCTATTCCTTGAGTTGACAAAGCCTTGAAAATTTTGAAGACTGATTTTGATTCCTTTTCAAATTTTTTCTATCTAGGTCTGGCCCTTGGTGATGTCCCAAATAAGCATCCAATTGGAATTGTCCTCACAGTGCTTGGTGTTGTGATACTGGATTTCAGTGCAGATGCAACAGAAGGGCCAATTCGTGCCTACTTGTTGGATGTCGTGGACAGCGAAGAACAAGACATGGCACTTAACATCCATGCCTTTTCAGCTGGTAGAAAACTCTTTTCTTATTTGACATTATAAAGTTTGTAAGAGAAGGTTATGATGTTAGAGTTAGGCAGGAGACCAAGAGTCAGTATAACTTGTATTCTAGCTGAGGCATAGGCAAGAGAGACTCAACTTCCTGGCTTCATTTGCTTCTGGATGTATGATAACCTTCATGCATATTTAAAAACAAGCACAAGTTAGAGATTCAAGAGTCATAGTCCTTAAGGCCAGTGTTTCTTACTTCTCGTAAGCCCAACGTAGTTAAAGGAATCTTGGACTTGGATTCTTTATTCTGCCACTTACTAGCCACATGACCTTTGATTCTCTGGTCCTTTTTTTTGCTCAACTGTGAAATTCAGATAATAGCTGTACTTAACCTGTGCCTCAGAATATCCAGTTTATAGTCCTATTCAACTCTCTTGTGAGAGTCCAACAAGATAAAATAATATAAAGCGCTTGCTAAGCATAAAATAAGAAGTGTAAATCATTCCTATTGAGGGCATCTCTTAAAGCAAATGAATAAAATCCTGACTGCATGGATACTGTTTTGTCTGTTGGCAGTATTGGTAGAAGCTCTCAAATGAGCAAATCATACCAACAGAAAACAGCATAGAATCATGAAATATCACAGATTGTTAGAGCTTGAAGGGAACTCGGATACCATTTTAAAGATTAAGAAATTGAGACAACAAAGGGTAAATTGTCTTTTCTAAGGGTACATGGGTAGTGGATGGCAGGACCCAAGACTCAGGCCCAGGTCTACTCACTGCTACTTTTCCAGTACCCAAATGAAGCCTATAGTCTCTTACTAGCATCAAGTGAGTAAAGCCATGAAGTGAAAAGTCATTATGAGGTGGTAAAAAATGAAAGCTAGCTATAGTGTCATTTTCCTTCCTTATAGTCTGAATAATTTTCTACCAGAACTGAAAGTTGTTCCTTGATCACTTCTTATAGATGAGGTATTTAGAATATAATGAAAGGTCATTGAGTACATTAGACTCTATTACATAGAAATTAAATAGAAACATGTGCAGTAAATTTTTGAAAAAGGGAGACTTTAAGGTTCCTTTGATTTATAATGGCCTAGGAATCTAAAGTGTCGTAATGATAGACTTTATTAAAGTCAGAGTTTCAATTAAATGATTGTCTATTAAACTATTTCTTCTACATAAAGAAATATTCATAAATTATTGTTATATGTATTTCCAAAACAAAATTCAATTAAAGAATAATGTACCTTCTAAAAAGAAGGAGGAAAAATACCTTTATCTCTACAAGTAGAATATTTGTTTTCTTTCTATGTTTGCTTTTCTCCAATAGGACTCTGCTCAATTTTAACTTAATAATTTACTCTTTTCAGTAGGGAGCTTAAAGATCTCCAAGTAAGAGGGTTTATGCAGAATCACATGTTTAGTGCTAAGAAAAATAAATTTTGCTTAGGTCTGAAAATATTCAATTAACCAGTTTTTGAACTATACTATAAGTATTATTTATATTTAAAGTAGCCTTAGAGCCTAATTTGATTTAGAAAAACAACTATTGGCCTAGTGTTTTTGTTAATGTTTAGTAGATGAGGTATTTCCTAAAACTGAAACTTCTCTTTTACCTAAATTGAATCTTGTAGTTTATTTTCTCTGTTATCAGACATTGTCTTTAAATTTTTTTTTTAAACCCATATCCTCTGCCTTAGGATTAATACTGGGTATTGGTTCTAAGCCAGAAGGGTGACAAGGGTCTAGACCAGTGATGGGCAAACTACTGCCTGTGGGCCAGATGAGATCCCCTGAAATGTTCTATCAGAGGGGCCACATTATTCCTAATCTGACGAATACAATGAGTAGGATACAATACAATGAAACTTTTGAAAGAGTTGCCTTAGAAACAGACGGACAGATGAGCATTTCCTTTCCTTTGGCCCCCTCTTTAAAAAGTTTGTCCATCACTGGTCTAGATAGTGAGGGTACTATGACTTGTACAAAGTCATACAGCTAGGAAGTGTGAGGATAAATTATCTAGAACCTCCCATTTCTGGGCCTGGCTCTCAATCAGCTGAGCTACTTCCCACTTTGTTCTGAGATGTTGTAAGGACTTTAGTCTAATTGTCAATAGGCTGTTACCATAACACTAGCTCCCATTTTTATAGCACTTTTTAGTTTACATTTTCTTAAACTAGGACCCTGTGAGGTAGATGGTAGCAATGTTAATCCCTATTTTACATAAGATATCACTGAAACTTAGATAGGTGTAAGGACTGGCTGGCCTAAGTACTAGTAAGTAAATAGATCTGGGACACAAATCCAAGCTTCCTTACTCTTTATCTTGTATTTTTTTCCTACTCTGCTATGTTGTCTCGAAAGTTTCACTGTATCTGAAAAAAATGTACAAATTTTCTTCAGACATATTTGGGATTTCTGCTTAGTTGTTCCCAACCCATCAGTTGTCCTTCACATTTCTACTATTCCATTTTTACAGACATATACATGAATTCCTCCCTCTGAGTCTTATAGAGATTTCTAACCTGATTTTCATATTTTTTATTTTCCTCAGGTCTTGGAGGAGCAACTGGCTATGTGCTGGGAGGATTGGATTGGACACATACCTTCTTGGGTGACTGGTTTAAAACCCAGTATCAAGTCCTCTTCTTCTTTGCAGCCATCATTTTCACAGTGTCTGTAACCCTCCACCTTTTTAGCATCGAAGAAGAGCAATATTGCCCTCAGCAAGATCGAATTGAAGAAGCAGATACCCTCTCCAGCGTCAAATACAGTAGCAGCCTCCCCCCCCTCAGCCGCTTGAATGTAATTAATGACGGAGAACCATATGGGGTTCCTCTGTTTGCTGATGAAGTACAGTCTGAGCATGAGCTCAGTCTGGACTATCTCGATGTGGACATTGTAAGAAGTAAAAGTGACTCTGTACTTCACATGCCTGATGCAACATTGGAAATTGAGCCAGAGCTACTTTTCCTTCATGACATCGAACCCTCCATTTTTCAGGACTCTTCGAACCCTAACACTCCCCGAAGCACCAGCCAAGATCTTATGAAATGCAAACGGAGCCGTTTGTCTACTCTCCTCAGGGAAAATGAAAAAGAAGATGACATATTGCTTGATAATCACTTGAATGAAGCCAAAGTCCCAAATGGCAATGGCTCCCCACCAAAAGATCTCATCAATGGAAACTCTAAAACAGTCATGAAGAGTTCTAATACTTCAGGCTCGATTCGGAGGAGAAGGCACATGTTCTATCGACAGGCCTCCTGCACCTTTTCATACTATGGCAAAGTAGGGTCTCACCGTTACCGTTTCCGACGAGCGAATGCCATTGTACTAATTAAGTCATCCCGCAGCATGAATGACATCTATGATATACAGAAGAAGTATCGTCAGAGGTGCAGACAAAGGAACCAGAGTGGTACAACCAATTCCAGTGGTGACTCTGAGAGTGAGGAAGGAGAAACTGAGACCACAGTCAAACTGCTGTGGCTGTCTATGTTAAAGATGCCCAAGGAGCTAAAGAGGCTTTGCCTTTGTCACCTTGTGACCTGGTTTTCTATCATTGCTGAAGCAGTGTTTTATACAGATTTTATGGGCCAAGTCATCTTTGAAGGTGATCCTAAGGTGGGCTAACAGAATACTTTATATATTTGAGACTGAGGTACTTCATACAATTAAACCTAACAACAGTTCTTAAGCCTTTTTGTACTATGGTCCTCTCTAGCAATCTGGTGAACCCTCTAGGTTCCTTCTCAGAATAATATTTTATAAAGGATTACTTAAAATGAAATTTATTAGATTATAAAGAGAATGAGTTATATTGAAATAGTTATCACAATATTTATTTAAAAAAAAGAAACAAAAAAGTTTACCTGTCTCAGGTTAAGGACACCTGGCCAACATAGCATATATATAATCAGCTTCTAATAAATGGATGTCAAAATTCCTTGAGTGAATTTGAAGTATACTAAGACTTTTCAAACACTCCATATTTTAAAAGAACCATATAGTGGGTAGACTTTAGTCTTCCACTGGTCTTTCTTCATTGATACTAGAAACTACTAGGAACATAAAGGCTTCATATACAGACCTGTTCGTGCTATGGCTTTGTCATTCAAAACCCAAATAAAGAGGTTAGAAATCACCAGAAAGCTGACCGTGAAAGAAAAGCCAGGATGTTATGCTAAGGGAAGGAAAATCTGCAACAATGAAACCCTGGACTTGGGGTCAAAATGGAGTAGGTGTCGACTATTGCTTTTTTTGTAGGACAAATAGGACTGTGGTTTTGGTTAGCAGGCAGATTATTTAAGTTTTGTATCAGTGAATATGTTAGCATATTTATATAGCTGTAGAAGTAGAAGGAAGCTTTGTCAGGGATTGGAAATAAAGGAAGCTTTTAGTGAGGTCAAGGGTCAGACATCACTTTTCCAGACCCATTCAAGGTTCAGTCAAGGAAACTGACATTAAGCAGGAGAGGAATTTGAGACAAAAATTTTTCAGTGTAGTTATCTGTATTAGGGCATTGTATACATGGGATCAAATTGGGAGGCCCAGTCACATCTGAATGATAACAATCCAAACTTTAGAAAGCATTTAAAGGAACTCAAGAAAGAGACAGCTCAGCTGCCTTGGGTATATCTGAGAAACACAGATATGCTAGCTTTGAAAGTTTTCATATAACAAATTGATGTGTATTTTTCTCCAACCCTTTCTCATTTCTAATACAGGGGAAATAAATAACTCAATGCCTTATGTTAGGCTATGGCCAGCATTCCGAACATAAAGCAATACAATAAATGGGAAAGTAGGTAAGGGAGATTTTAAATACAGGTAAATAATTTTTTCCCCACCACATTCCTCCTCTTTTATCCTTCAGAGGACAAGAAATTATTTTTCAGTTGATGGTCATCTAGTAATCATCCTGGGGTTCTTTCTCAGTTTGCCTTATACAACACAATTGTAAATACACAAAGTAAGGGAACTGCCTTCCCTTAATCATGCAGTCTGAGGATTAGTACAAGCTATCATTTGTGTTTAACATTGGATGATAGACGGACAACCCCACCATTCTTCTGTAGGAAGGTTGGACAGCTCAAGGTGGCAGATAATGATGAAAACCTTCAGTTAGCAGAACCAGGAGAAGGATGGGTTAAAATTCAGGCCTAGTAAGCTAACATTTCCTCTCCTGTTATGTAGTGCTGATTGCTTAACTTAGATCAGTTCCAATCAATCTAAAGTCTTGAGAGGGTCTACCTCACACCCAAAATTTCACTACATACAATAATATTAGCTCACATTTATATAACACTTTAAAAATATCTCATTTGAATATTCAAAACATTCTAAAATCTTGGTACTATCATCCCTATTTTGCAGATAGGGAAATTGAGGCAAACAAGTTAAGTGATTTGTCTCACTCAGCTAAGAAGTGTCAGAGTAGATTTGCACTCTGGTCTTCTTGACTTCAAGTCCAACATCCATTTAGTGACACTGTGCTACCTAGCTGCTCCTAAGGCAGGGAGCAGTTACCTTTATCATTAATATGACTACCAGCAAGTTTGGTTTTGACATAAGTAACATTCATCTTTTATGCCTCTTGCAATACTCAGTTCTAAAAGCTAGAGAGCTTCTATTTTCAAACTGGTTTTTGCTTTTTTGTTTTAGAGATTGTTTTTGAATTTCATTTAGGATTTATGGATGTGGAAGTTCCTGCACATAATTATTTTGGGGGGAGAAAAAGCATTAGAGTAGGAGATAAAAAACCTGGATATAGAACTGCATGGTTTTGATTGCTGGACCTCAGTTTCCACAAGAGTGTGAAGTAAGAGAGTTGGACTGAATGATCATGACAGGAGAGTTCCTTCCAACTATAAAGATTTTATTATTTGTGGTGGTAAAAACAAAGCAAAAAACTGGTTTCAAGGAATGCTTGAGCAGCAGATGCAGTATTCGAATGTAGTCATAGGATTATTGGCTTATTTTATGCAAAATACTTAGCCCATCTAGTTTGTTTTCTCATCTACATAATGGGAAGAATAATCCTATTGCCTATTACCTCAAGAAAATTCTTTAAATGAAACTAGAACCAGGCTTATTAAAATACTTTGAAAAGTATGACATCCTTGCTAGATTCACAAACTAGTGATTAAATTATCACCATAGTTATTTACTACCATTTCTTTTCGAATATAGTGCATGTTTGTGTTAGGATTTACCTTTATGCAATATAATGCTTGAGTGTCATCCTTTTGAACTCCAAATCTTTATTTGCTATAGGCACCTTCAAATTCTAGTGCTTGGCACGCATATAATGCAGGCGTGAAGATGGGCTGTTGGGGATTAGTCATCTATGCCACTACTGCTGCTATTTGCTCAGGTGAGTGTTTTTAAAGGGAAACAGTGGGTCAGTCCTATGTAGGGAAAAATATTTACAGATGGAACTGACTCAGCACCCAGGTAACTGGAATAGGAATGCAGAAAACATACTCCCAAAATAAAAACTTGGTTCTTTTTTTTAAGAATGCTGATTATGAACAGCTACAAAACCCAATCTGTAAGCATTTAGATGTCTCCCTAAAACTACATTGGATACCTAGTCTTTATATCTAAGTTCTGTAGTCTTATAGTATGAATGAAATATGTGCTCTTTCACCAAATACTTAGCATTTTGGTAAACCCCCTCCTCTAGTACCTTTATCTTGGTACAAAGGTGATGAATGATGGGCTCTTGCTGTTATACCAGCAAATTTCAGGCTCTGGCACTTTACTAAGCTCTAGAGACTTTTAAATATGGACTTAGCAGTAAACTCTTATGTCATGTCATCCATGGACTAGCCTAACTAAGTTTGGACAAAGCTTTATTACCAGAATATTGGGCACCAAGTGATTTCAGGAGATGAGGGAGAAGGGAAAATGTTCACCACAGATGCATGTAGATTGCTTACTCTAAGGTCCTGTGATGGGCATCATTTTAGGAAAGGCTTACAGAGATTGAACTCTAGATGGTGTTAGGTATTGAACTGTAGAAAAATAACTTTGTTTGGCACCTATGTTGTCCTGAGTGCTCGGCCCCTCTCTTCAAGGAGTTTAAAATATATAGTATTTGGGAAGATAAAACTGAAAAGTTAAAGAAAAATTCAAGAAATCTCCCAAGTTATTATGTAATTATTATGTGTCAAAGATTATCGCAGAGAGGAGGAGATCATAGTGGGCTAGAGTAGTAAGAGAATGTATCAAGGAGGAGGCAGGTGCAGGGTGGGACCTTGAAGGAAAGCCAGTAAGCTTTAAATAGTAGAGCTGAGGACTCAGAAAGCATAACTTATTGTGGTAGAGGATGAGCAGTATGTCTTTAGGCAGAAAAGAATGAATGCAAAAGACGTTTTTTGGGAACTAGCAAATTGTCCTGTATACCCGGAGCAGAAGAATTATAAGGGAATGAGTTTTTGGAAGGCTTAAGGATGATCTTAGGTAAGATTAAAAGTTTACATTTTATTCTGTAGAGGAAGAAACTTGGTAAATCTCTGTCAAAAATATTAAATCTGTTGTCTTTTGTGGAGGGAGAAATAAATGGAAGCAGGGAAAATAGGAGGTTACTGCAGTAATCTAGGCAGTAAGACCTTATAATCCGAATAATGGCAGTGGGAAGGGAAGAGAAAGGCCTGATCGGAAATGGTGTCATTGACCTAAATAGTTTTAGTCAGGAAAGGAAGCTGGCCCAGTAGAGAGTGTGAGTTCAACTGTAAGGCTAGGGAGCTTGAAGTATCATCATGAATGTTGATTAGGCATTTGGACATAAAGAACTATTTATGTGTTTTAATGTGTTTCCATCTGCTTAGTTCTGAGATCAGGTCAAGTCTAAAGATGACATAGGAAAGTCATCAATATAAAAGAGAGAGTTAAAGCTTTGAGATTGAAAGTTTTCCATTGGAAACGGTGTAATAAAATTATTTCTTGTCAGAAATTTACTTGGTAAAACTGAATTGTCTTAAAACTTTTCATGAGTATTATTGTTTCTTCAACTAGAGAAGAGAACTAAGAATCAAAATTGAATATTTTGTACAGTCTTGTTTAATGGACTTTTGAACATTTTTTTGCATTCTTTTCAGCTCTATTACAGAAATATTTGGACAACTATGAACTTAGTATAAGAGTGATTTACATCCTAGGAACTCTGGGTTTTTCCATTGGTACTGCAGTGATGGCCATTTTCTCCAACATCTACATCGCTATGATAATGATCAGCACTATGGGCATCGTCTCAATGAGCATATCCTACTGTCCCTATGTACTCTTAGGACAATATCATGAGATTAAACAGGTGCGTGCAAAGTATACTCCTGAGATCATTAACATGTCTATATTATGATGGGGAATACAAATTACTGCTATATTGACTCTTCTAGCTATAAATCTAGATGTATTTCTTTAACTACCAGGTTTTCTCACTTCCTTTCTCTCCTGTATCTTCACCATCTTCCTGTCATCCCATAAATGTGCTCAGTTTCCCTTATCCAAAAACAAGCATATATACAAACTTCTCCTTGGCTTAACCATTACTCTGCCTTTTCAAACTTCTTTTCATTATGTAGGCTTTTAAATTGAGAATAGTATTACTTTACACTTTCCCTAGGTCTCATACTCTTGATTCATTTTACACTTTCTTACTACCCGAGTTCCAAATTCTCTTCCTCCCTCCCTTCCCCACCCATTGAAAAGGCAAGCAATATGATATATGTAGTCATGTAAAACATATTTCCATATTAGCCTTGTGTTGCAAAAACAACAAGAAGAAAAAGTAAGTGAAAAAGTATGTTTTCAGGCTACTCTCTGAGATCAGTTCTCTCTAGATACAGATAGCATTTTTTTTAATCATGAGTCCTTTGGAATTGTCTTGAATAATTGTATTGATTAGAGTAGCTTTAAGTTTTTCAGAGTGATCATCATTACAATGTTGCTGATGTGTAATGTTCTCCTAATTCTGCTCATGTCTTTTTGTAGCAATATTTCATTACATTTGTTTAACACAACTTGTTCAGCCATTTCCAAATCAATGAACATTGCCACAATTTCCATTTCTTTACCAACACAAAAAGAACTACTGTAAATGATTTTTGTACATATAGGTCCTTTTCCTTACTCTTTGATCACTTTGGGATTCAGACTTAGTAGTGGTATTGCAAGGCTTGATTCACTATTATTCTCCATCAGTATAGAACCTCCTCTTTGTTGATGATACTCTTTTCATGTCTTCTGTGACACTGTCCTCTCAGGGTTCTCCTTTCTTTTTTATCTTTTTGCTGACTTCTCATTTTCCTCCTTCCTATAAGGGTGTTCTCAAAGGTTCTGTCATTGGTCCTTTTCACTATGTCTTCTACTTTCATGATCATATCAATTCTTGATGCTTCAGTAATCTCAGTGTAGACGATTCCCAAATCTGTATCCCTACCCTCAAATTTTTCTCATAGTTCCTTTTAGCTTATAGTGAATTTCAGACTACTCATGAAGTGTCTCTATCTAGACATCACTTGAATGCCTCAAACAATATGTTACCCCAGAACTTGCCATTTTCCCTTAAATTATTTTATTTCTATGATGACACTATGATCTTTTCCGGCACTTAGATTAATGACATAGGAATTGTACTTTTATTCTTCTCTCATTCTTCACAACCAATTAAAATAACAATTTTAGAGTTGGAAGAGGCCTTAGTGTATAACCAAACCCCCAAAACAAATCCCTGCTGATATCATCCCACCTCTTTTTTTCAGACTAATGTACATTCATGTGTTCCCCATTATATACTTGTGAAATTGAATTCTAGAGACCCTACATATATTAATCCTACTAAACATTTGCTTTTAGCCCTGTGATGCCCCCTCGCTGTTCTCTAATCTTTCATGTATCATTTGACCATTATTTTAGCAGTCCAAAAAATGTAGTTATTCTGGGCAAGGTGACTTGACTCCTTCAAAAAACACTAGGGGTTCTCTTACTTTGTCTTTACTTATCTTGGATATCAATTCCCTTAGCCATTTTTGTTCTGTCCTTTACTCTCCAGTGGTGATTCCTCTTGTCAGGAGTTTAAAAAAAAAAAAAAAAGGATCGTGATGTTGTGCTTTCTGTCTCTCCTTAGGAGTCTTCCAGGCTGCCCAGAGCAGGAGCCTTTTCTCTTTTGTAATCCTCTGCTACTCCCAGTATTACCAAAACTCCTTTTGTTTTCCTTGGCTTTTTGCTCCAGTTTTAGCTTTCTTTGAGTGGTATCATTCCTGATATTCTTACAAGACCAGGCTATGTTTCTGCATTCATCATCTATTACCTTCTCTTACTTCCATTTTCTGTATGTATGTTTTAAGATACAATTTATTGGTGAGGTGTCTGTGTATCCGCATCAGATATCTCTCAAGTTTCATCCCACTTGGAATTATTTCCCTTTGTATGTTCAGAAATTCATTCCAGAGAGTTTTCTATCCCTCATGGGCTGACTTTCCCTGTTTAATATAGTCTATGAGATTCTACCTTTCATTCCTTTGAAATCCCAAAACCTAGAGGATAGTGAGGATTTTGCCCTCAAGGTTCCCATTAATTCTTCCCTTAGCAAATAGTTCTTTTCTATATTAGTGAAATTTGGATCCAAAATAATTTCTCTGTTGATTCTTTCACCTTTTAAATGATGAGATTCTCATTAAGACAAGCCAAGTTATTAAATGCTCAGCTTTCCAGAGAAAAGGAGAGCTTCTGCAGATGTCTCTATAATTGAGGTCATCTCCAAAACCACTGTTTTCCTGCCTTTGCTCCAGACTCATGACCTCTTCCATATCTGTTTACTTTTTGTCTGCATGGTCTGTATACTCCAGACATAAAATTGCTTCTGCTTCCGCTTCCATTAGTCTTGATCCAAATGCTCTTTGCCCTTTAATAATGGCCTGAGTTCCCTGCCTCTCTTTGAACTTCCCTTCTCAAACCTGTTCA
Organism: Gracilinanus agilis; assembly: GCF_016433145.1. Taxonomy (NCBI): domain Eukaryota; kingdom Metazoa; phylum Chordata; class Mammalia; order Didelphimorphia; family Didelphidae; genus Gracilinanus; species Gracilinanus agilis. Next base: position 696,116,089 of record NC_058130.1, on the reverse strand, counting down.
TTAGACAACTAACTACCTGAGTAATACTGCTAAGACACCACTTTGGACATCTTCATTCATCAGAAACCCATTGCTTACCAAACAAAATGCAAATTCCTGCTCCTAAATTTAAGATTTTCCCAGTCTGGTTCAGGCTGTGCCCCTTCCTAAGCAATGTTCCAACCACCTGGTTGATTCACATGCAGTCTCAGAGGCTGTCTATTCCCACTCATCTTCAATAACCAGGCTTCCAGCCTTCAGGTGAGCACCTTCAGAGAGGGAATTCACCACCTCTTGATATCCCCTCTTTTATATTTTTGGATAACTCTGATCGTGAAGTAGTTCTTTGTTCCTTTGGGCCTGAATTTTCTTCTTTCTGTTGCTTCTCATTCTGCTTCCAGGACCAGTTCTATGTCTGGCATCCTCACAATGGAAGGCTCTCTTAATGTTCAGATAGTAATCAGCACTAGTTGGGCTGGGTCTCTCATCCTCAGTGATATCATTCTTCATTGTAGTATGGCTATTTGTGTGTGTTTCTTCTCTTGGCCCCCCTATTAACCTTAGAGCAGAGTATGTGTCTTGTCTGTTACTGGATAGCCAGCACTGGTCTTTGCATAATAAGAGGTGTTTAATAAAGTTTTTGCTCAGTGAAGGAAAGCCCTTCCAGTCTCATCTCTCCTTCTCTCTTTTCCTTGCAGTATGTGCAGGATAGCCCTGGAAATTCAAGGCGTGGATTTGGCATCGACTGTGCAATCCTTTCCTGCCAGGTTTATATTTCCCAAATCCTTGTAGCCTCTGCACTTGGTGGAGTGGTGGATGCAGTAGGTACAGTTCGTGTTATTCCAATGGTGGCATCTGTGGGATCATTCTTGGGATTCTTATCAGCAACGTTCCTGGTGATTTATCCTGATGTCTGTGAAGAGTCCAAGGAAGAGCAGAAGGGACTGTCTTCTCAGCAGACAGCTGAGAGTGTCAACATTGAGGAGAAGCCCACTGTTTTAAAGCTCACTCGGAAAGAGGAGGCCCACGTCACAGTAGAGAGCGAGTCAGTCATCTGAATCTGCCTTTCTTATTGACACACATTCCGAGCACGAACTGGGGGCCCAAGTGTGGAGACAGTCTTAAAGTGGGAGGGGGGGGAGAGAAGTTTCTGAACGTTCTATAATTGCTATTGCCTAAATTATGGCAAAAATAAGATTTCATGCAAAAATGTACTCAATTCATTAGTCTTTTAGGTTAAGTTTGAACCAGTAAGCAAATGTATAAAACTGATTGCTTTCTCCACAATTTAAACAAAACAAAAACAGGAAAAAACAAAGTAACAGAAAAACAACCCCATTTCACTTATAAACACTTTTTTTTTTTAATTAAGAATAAGACTTTTCGATTCCAACTATAACTCGGAACCTGCAGGTTTATTGTTCTGCATGTTTTTAACATGTTGCTGTATAGACAATAAGCAATTTAGAAAAATTAAGATATATTTTGCCTTTTTTAGATTGTAATTTCAAACAGAATGCTATTTTGACAACTTTTATGAAATCTCATCTGAGTCCTTCAGATAATGCTAGTTTAACTTGAATAGACACTTTTATCAAAAAATTTTTCCACAAACAACTATCAATCTGACAGCTATAGTTATTTGGACATTTTGGTCAAATTTCACCGTATTTTGTTGGTGCAGCTATTATTGCGTATTTTTCTTTGCAATCAATTTAGAAAAAAAACAAGACACGAAAGTGTCATTTTCTTTAAAAAAAAAATAGCAATGGACATTTTCCTCAAGACTGACTGATCTAGGATGGGAGTAGGAGGGTGGGGGATGGGATTGGGGACATACCAAAGGTGGGAGGAGCAGCCCAGGTGATCTAATGTTTGAAATGCCCACTGGACAAGGACAGTTTGTTTTTAATTCATCATCGGAACATGCTGTGATATGACATTAAGAGAAGACCCTTTATTTGAACTGGTGAATGTGCTGCAGTGCGTTTGTGTGTCTGTGTCTGGGTGTATGGGCTTGTGTGTTTGTTGTGAGGGATTTGTTGTTTGATGCTAATCATCTCTGAAGCAACCATGAAGGGGTAGAAGGTGTTCTCCTATAATAGCCAGCTTCACAGAATGTGTGACAGCCCTCTGGGGAAAGGAGGGTGGGGATTTTTATTTTTTTAATTGCACTTTTTATCATCTTGAACCTTTTGTTGGGGAAATCATGCGAGCTGAGTTGAAGGCCTAGCACCACTACAACAGCATGAAGGCCTGCCTCTGATTTGCGTGGAATTGTCTTGTGGTAACAGAATCCATGTCTAAGGTGGCCTTGCGCCTTTACAGAAAAAAAAGAAATGGAGATCAGTGAGCGTGTGTGCCCCTGCCTGCTGCTGGGTGGGCAGGCAGCTACACCTACTGTAGCCCCTGGGCCTCTACTGACCTCTCAGCTGCAGGATCCTGAAATTGGGACTTTCTAAGGCAACCAGATGGGTTTTTTTGTTCTTTTTTTGTTGGTGTTTTTTTTTCCCTCCAGAACAAAAGGAAAGACTGCTCTGTTTCTATGTTTAAGAGAACCTTTAGTTTTTACAGTTTTCATATACAAGCAAAACTCAGAGGGGGAGTAAAGTAGAAAATGCAGCTGCTATTTGGAAACTTCTCTCCAACCACAGTTTCTCTGTCAACACAGAAGCTCCTGCTCTTTCTTGTTAGAGGTGGCCATGATGAGCAAGCATATGGATTTCAGGGAAGAGAGCCGGGGAGCCTGCTGCAGATTAAACTGATCAATTGAGACAATTGTGGTACTGCTGCCTCAAAGTGGTTGTTTTTAAAATAAAGTACTTTAAAATGCATGTGAATCATGCTGCAATATGATCATTCAAAAGCAAATATATATTTCAAGAAAAAACTAAGAAGTTTTTAAAATCAATTACTTGAATTTTCAGTGTATATAAGAGAATGAATATGTTTTAATGTACTGATCTAATCTACATTCTTGCCAGTGTCTGTAAAAGTTGCTGATGGGAATATGTTTCTTTTGTTTGTTTTGTTCCTAATAGCTTTCTCTGTCTTATGTTCATTTAAGTTAGACTCCCACCAGAAACACGAATGTGCTGTGTTAAATTGCTGGAATTTCCTAGCTCACAAAGACACCAAATTGCACAGGACTTTTTCCAAGTCTCAAATGTTGCTTGACTGTTTTCTAACCCTCTTTTTATTTAGAACTTTATGTGTATGTGAATTTTTTGCTCAGACAAAAAAACCAACAATACTACTGAAGGCATTTACAACCTTGCAGAATACCTTGCAGTTTCTTTGAAGTACCCTAGCTACCCTTTGAGGAGCAGGCTTTTCTATCACTTTTCATTCATTGGAATAGGTGCTGTAGACAGGGAAACTTTAGGAGTTTCTCACTAGGCTTGATTCCATAGGCAGGTTGGGATATATGACTCACTTCATATCACTTTACAACTTGAAAATACTGTTTATTGAGACTTTTGACTCTTGGTTTGGAGGACAGGACCATGGTCAGGTGGTTAAAGGTTTATTGATCTACTTATAGGTGCTACCCTTCTAAAATTTTCAGAAAATGGATAAGGGAGAGATTAGAATAAAGACACAAGCAGTATGTTTAGATTTTTAATATGCGTAGAGTTCTTCTTAATGAGTTAGATGGGCATTTGTTTTCCAGAGCCCTGGTGCCTATAGAATGTGGCATTTTGTGGGTTGTAGATATGATACTTGATGTGGCACCTTAAGGATGAACAATGTTAATTCATAGACAGAGGGAGAGAGATGGGGTGCAGAAACCCTAGTTTTCAGTTTTGTTTCTGTCAACAGGTGGTATCCGCAGAGCTGTTCCCTAGAGAGGATAGTGGCCACCTTTTATCCATGTCTTGACCCCTGACATTCAAGCCATCACCTGGACCATGGTCTTTTAAATAGAGCAAAGGCCAAAAAAAAACAAAAACAAACCCTGGCATATTCAAATTTTAAGGTCTTGTAAAAACTAACTTGCATTTTGATTAACATCTTTTACAGAAGAATATTCATGAAAAAGTTTTCTAAATGTGCCTTGTGGCACTTAGTTCATTGTCAAGATGTTTATTTTCTTTTTTTTCCTTTTTTTTTTTTTTTTTTGGTAATATGAGCAGAAGGAAATTGCTGCACACTTTGGTAGAACTTTTAAGCTATTAACTTTTTCAGATGTTTTGCAACCAAAGTATTTAGTACTATGTAGGCTAACTAGTTTCTACATCAGAAACAAAGGGGAAATGCCTTGCAGTTTGAACTCAAAAAGATTATGGTAACTGTTGAAGCTCTGCAGCTTAGCTTTCAGGGAGACAGATACGTTAACCAATATTCCCTTGATTCTCCTTCTATTCTCCCCCTTTCTCCATGTCTGGGATATAGGGGATATGTCCCTTCACTTCCAAGGATACTGGAGAATCCTTTTGTCTCAGCCCCTCAATGGCAGTCAAATCACTTAAAGATTGTACTGTTAAATTTAATAGCATGTAATCACCTTGTGTCTTAAGAGATGGGAGGAAAGAGGTTAGCATTTTTCCACAGCAGATTTGTAACTGCCTGAATGAGGATTGTCTATTTTATATGTATCCTAAAATTATACTTCAGATAAAATATGTACTGTAGCAGATTGAGCATTAGTGGTTAATGGTAAGGGTGATTTTTGCTTCCCTTAAAAATTTCTCTGTATACTATTAACTTAGAAAAAGAGATTTTATTTCTGAATCAGCAAATCTGATTTGACTGTTACTGTACTTTTTGAAAGGTTCAAGTAGCTTAACATAAGCCCTCTGTACTCTGCACTGGGTAAAACACTTGGTTTAGCCAGCATCTGGCCTAGTGTTTTATGAAGACAAAAATATAAATGTTGACTCATTAGGGATCCTCAGGGTTGAAGACTCTGGTGGCCGAAGAACACATTGAGAGTTAAGCAGGTGCCCAGAAAAAATTAGTTAAAAAAAAGTTGGCATTGGTCAGATTTAGGGACTAAGACCCTTTTCTTCTCCCTATCCTATATAGGTGAGCTTAAGACAAAACGTTCTAAAAATTTGTTTTAAAAAGCTAAACCTCCAGTAATGGGAAAAGATTAAGAGAAAGGGGATTTAAGTATCCATCCGAGTCATTAAGTTTGAAGTCCCCCCTTCACTTTGTCATCCTGTTTCCAAAGGGTCGTCGGTTTCAAAGTTTGCCTACCTGAAGGACTGGAATGATGAGCTGGGAATTCTGTTAATTTCAGTATATTAGCTGAAGGGCGGGGGGGGGGGGGGTCAGCCTTCTGAACACACTTTTCAGTACTTTGTGTCGGCCTTTTCAGGTGCAATTTTATGACCAGTTCAGTCAATTGGACACTTGCTATCAGTCTGCTGATGCTAAAGAACAAAGGAATGATGAGTAAAGAAGGGACTCCTGTCATTAGGCTTAGTTACCCTCTTTGGCACTGCTTGAGTATCAAGGAGAAGGTGGTGGGTAATACTCTCCTAAATTCATTTTACATTGCTTAAGTGTCTTGGTTAATTTAAAAGAGGCAATATTATTTGATGAGGGCATTTCCCCTCATGCCTCTTACTTTTAGAGATGGTTATTTATTTATAGCAGTCCTTTAAAAGATCCATCTTTTATAAAAATGAAGGTGTAGGCTATTGTTAGGACCAAGTATTCCCAAAAGCTCTCTCCACATCACATTCACTGATGTATGAAAAAGACCATGCTGTTTTCCAGTATTTTTTTTTCCCCAGGCTGAAGTAGACTAGATAAAAAATATATAAAGAGCAGCAAAGTGAATGCTAATTTCAGAATGATGTTTATAGCATCTTTAGCTTGGAAAGTCTCTTAATGACAAGTCTCTTGCCAGCCAGTCCCATTACCAAACAAGTGAAAAGAGCACCAAATGTTGCATGAGACAGATCCCTGGAACATTGTGTTTGTGTGTGTGTGTATATATAAATATATATACATATGCGTATATGTGTATATATATATATATGTTTGTGAAAGAAATACCAAATTATTAATTTTTGGAAGAGACTTTGCTTCTATCTATTTTGTGTCTGTATTTGACCCACCAAACTGTAAGTTTGTAAATTAGATCTAAGGGGTCTTACCCTGAAAGTGAGCTGGCCAGAGCATACGTTTTCCATGTTACGTTGGGACAATAGTGCTTCCTTCTAATAAAATGCAGTATTTTAGCATCATCGGGTAAGGTAGAATGTTGTTGGTGAAGCTTTCCTCCTTAAAAAGTCTTTTCCTCCTGTAATGTTAAGACACCAGTGGTGATAACTTGTCAGATTACTCCCAGATGAGACAATCCAAATTCATATTTAAAAAACAAACTTAATGTTACCTGGATTTTCTTTACCTCTGGTGTTTGCTTTCATATTTGCAAAAGTCAGATCTTCCTAATGCAATGGCCAGTAAGAAGCCATCCTTGCTTCTTCTTGGCATGAAAGAGCCTGGATTGAATTCTTCATTTATGGCTAATGAATAGGGCTGTTAGTGCTATACCATCCTGGCATATTCAAGTTCAAGACTCATTCATATGGCCAGAGAGAGCTTGCCAGCCCGTCAAGACTGTCATCAGCCTTCTTTGTGCTGCCAAAGGTTCTCAAGTAAGATTTGGGAAGCTTCTCCAATTGATGATGGATTTTTGCTTAATTTTGTCCTTCCCGGGGCCAAGGACCCATCACCCTTCTCAAGGAGCTATCTGGTCCCACTAATGTTCTCAGTTCTTTATGTAACATGGAAATGGGTGTTCTCCTGGGAGCTTGTTTAAATGCCTCATGTCCATGGAAAAGCTGCATATAGGCATCTCATAACAGAAATATTTAGTTCCGTTGTGAACTGGTGGTAATGACAACTACTTTTTATCAACTTATTAAGTTGGGGCACTATACTAGCTCTTGCTGAGTTTAGCAATGTTATATGTGTGTGTTAAACACATAATGTTGTTAAGTTTTATGAGGAAAAAGGGATTAAAGCAAAGTAATGTCATGGATGACAGATTTTTTTTGAGTGCATCATTGGCACAATGTTGCATTTATTTCTATGCTGTTGAGCTTTTGGGGGATTTATTTTTTAAGGTAAAAGATTTGTTGCATGACTGACTGTTTTTACTGTTCTGCACTTTCTGTTCTGTTTGTATAATCTAATTTCATTTATGAATGGGGGGGTGGATTTAGACATACACTCCACATATGTGTCCCAGTCCGTTATTCTACAGTTGAATCTTAATAAACATTTCAGTAAGTTTATGAGCTGGGTGTCTGTCCTTTCCATCTTCGTAAGTAAAATAAAAATACAAGTTGGGTGGGGCTTTGACCTTTAAGTGAAGCACTTCCCCATTGCTTCCAGCTTTCTCCAACATCTCCCTGGCTCCCCATATAGCCCTTCTTTTCCTTCTCATACTCCTCCTATCCTCTGATGTGATCGCCAAACTTCATAGTTCAGCATGGACACTATGGAGTCCAAGAAGGCTTTCCTGACTAAAACACTCCCCTCCCACCCAAACCAAAATGGTTTCCTCTTGACCATCAAGTAGTACTTGGTAATCGATAGGCCAAATTTGTGTTGGATACAAGTACCTCTTGGATTCCAGTCCTACCTCTTTTTCTGTATGACTGGCAAATCACTTCACCTTTCTGGTCCTTCTCATCTAAAATGAGAGGTTCTGATGGGAATTAAATTTAGGTTTCTTAATGTAGGGTCTGGGAACTTTACGTATTTCATTAACTGCATTTCAATATAAGTGGTTTCCTTTGTAATCCTTTGCAATATCTTTTTTTTTTAAACCCTTAACTTCTGTGTATTTGCTCCTAGGTGGAAGAGTGGTAAGGGTGGGCAATGGGGGTCAAGTGACTTGCCCAGGGTCACACAGCTGGGAAAGTCTGAGGTCAGATTTGAACGTAGGACCTCCCATCTCTAGGCCTGGCTCTCAACCCACTGAGCTACCAGCTGCCCCTGCAATATCTTTTACGCGTTTAAAAACCTACTGATTGCCAAAGGTGACATAAATTAAAAACTGGCTAAAGTCCCAGTCCCCAATTTTGTTAAGTTTGTAATCTTATCTGCCAGGAACAAAAAACCCAGACAGTTGACCAAAAACTGAATCATTGACCGGAGATGGGTCAAGGACACCTGAGGCTGGGTCACTTTAACCTTGGACTGAAGTTGGTATCCCACAAAGCTCAGACAAGGAGATAGTGATTAGGCCAAATGATACAGTAGACTCTTCTCTAGCCCTTAAAGAACACAGCACTCAATACCTAGAAAAAGCAGTGCCAGCACCCAAAATGATACAGATCAAAGGAGCAGACAAGGTTTGTGTCATGGAAATCCCCAAATCCATATTTATTGTCAGTATTCTCCTCATTTACATTTTTAGACATTTCCTGAGTTGGGGTTTAGCTTCAAGCCCATATTCCCATGTCAAACTGTATGTATCATGTCTTGGGCTAAATTTATCTCCCCAAATACCTACCATTATTGTTTCAATCATTTCTGTCATGTCCAAATCTTCATGACCCCATTTGGAGGTTTCTTGAAAGATACTAGAGTGTTTTGCCCGTTTCCTCCAGTTCATTTTATATATGAGGAATCTGAGGCAACCAGGGTTAAGCAATTTGCCCAGAATCATACAATTAGGAAATGTCTAATGCCAGTTTTGAACTCAGGAAGATGAGTCTCCTTGACTCCAGGCCCTGTACTCTATCCACTGTGCCACCTAGCTGCCCTATTTGTATGTATATATAAAAAACCACATACACACACGTCATACATATATTTTTGTGTGACATTAATGTAGTATATATGAATGTGATTATTACATGAAGTGTATACCATGATCTAATCACAAATATATTGATACATATTTACATAAATATATATACAAGTACATTTATATTCATGTATACTTACATAAATGATTTATTCAAATACTATAGCTAGCATTGATATAGCACTTAAGGTTTGCAAGCTCATTTGACTCTCCCAAGAATCCTGAAAGTGCTCTAATTATTCCCATTTTTACTCAGTTGAGGAGACTGAGGCAGATAAAAGTTAAGCGACTTGCCCAGGATTACACAGCTACCAAGTGCCCGAGGCAAAGAACTCAGGTTTTCCTGTCTCCAAGTGAAGTCCTGCATGGAGGGTGAACATGCCACCTTGGCAGCAAAATGCCATAGTGGAAAGTGTTAGACTTGGAATCTGGAAGACACGTTCAAATCCTGCTTCTGACATTTTATTAGCTTTATGATTCTGGGCAAGACATTTATCCTGAGCCTCAGTCTGCCCATCTATAAAATGAGGGGTTGGACCCAATGGCTTCGAAGGTCCCTCCCAACTAACTTTAAATATGTATGCTCCCTTGTTCTCATCAATAGCCTCTTCCCACCTTGGGAAAACTTCAAATCTTAGGAAGTTTCTCCTTAGATCAATTTAAATCTTTCCCCCTGTAACGTCATCCTTTTGCATCTAGTTCTGCCCTCTGGGTCTAAGCAGAACAAGGTTAATTCCTCATCTATTTAGTCAAGAAGTATTTATAAGTATCTGCTGTGTTTTGGGCACCAAGTCCTGGTGTTTGTAACAATAAAAAAGGCCAGTCATGAATGTTTGATAGAAGGGAGATAGATGAGGGCAGCTGGATAGCTCGGCCTAGAGACGGGAGGTCCTAAGTTCAAATCTGGCCTCAGACACTCCCCAGCTGTGTGACCCTGGGCAAGTCACTTGACCCCCATTGCCTACCCTTACCACTCTTCTGCCTTGGAGCTAATACACAGTATTGACTCCAAGATGGAAGGTAAGGGTTTAAAAAAAATTTTTTTTGAATAAATTTTAAAAATAAAAAAAAAAGGGAGATAGAGAAAGTCTATGTGGTGAGTCTCTCTTCCAGCACTCCCCTGGGGCCAAATATACACTGGGAGACTTTAAGGGGGTGTCACCCCAGATCTGGGTGACCCAGATGATTGTCCTGCCCCACAGGAGTTGGGGGCAAGGCTTCCCTATAAGAGAAGGTATGTGGTACCCCAATCCAGTCCTGAATAAGGATGGGGTTCACATGAATCTCCCCCTGGTCAGTTAATTCCACAGCATGTGGTCTGGCTTCAAGATGGAGGCAGCCAGACCAAGCTGTGGTTCCACTCTCCCTCATTGTCTCTCAGGCACTCTGGAAAACTATCTGACTATTGAATGGTTTTTATTATTTGCAATTCAGGGATTGAGGAAAGAGATGAAGGACAGAGGGATTTGGGGTGCCCTCTTTATTTCTATGAGGTCTGTCACTTAGGAGAAAACCCTAATGGTTCCTATTCCTAAGCTTCTCCCCACCCTTCTTCTATTTCTATTTCTATTTTTCTGTTTCTATCCTTTTCTATAATTGTAAGTTTTGACAGAAAAGGGTCTCTCAGCAAGGTTGGGTAATGGGTGAAGGAGACTAAGAGATCGCTCTCAAAATGTAGTCCAAACTTAGCTGACTCGATGGTTGAAGTCTTGATTAGTGAGATGCGATGGAATGGCTTTGATCAGGGTTCAATTTCCAAAAGAAAGATCTTCAGGAAGCCCTCACAACTGGATCCGAGCTGGAATATCCACCTCCTCCCTCTTCCCAGTCCTCTGCCGTAAGCTTCTCCTCTCTCTTCTTCCTCAGAGCCATTCCCAGAATCCTCTCTGGTCTCAACTGCTCAGCAACTGCCTTCTCTGGCTCCTTTGGTCCCATCCCCCCTGCACAAATCCCATCCTTACATGTTACAGAGAAAGGCAAAAACAGCCCCCTATTCTCAAGAAGTGTACATTCTAGTGGGGAGGACAATATGTAAATAACCAGGAAATATGAGATATGGATAAGTATGTGTTTATAGAGATGTGTATATGTATATATAACAAATATATATGGAGAGAGACAGTGGTTGAAATAATCTGAAAGAAGAGATGTCTGTGGGACCTCCAATTTGAGATGACCAATAGGCAGTTGGAGTTGTGTGACTAGCACAGGGGAGAGCCTAGACCTGGATATAGATCTTGAAATCATCTGTATAGAGATGACAGTGAAACCAAGGGAGCAGATAAAATAACTCAGTGCTACAAAGAAGGCAAGAAAGAATAAGGATTGAGAAAAGGCCATTAGCATCCCCCCTTTGAAAAAGGAACAAAAAATACAGTTTTTAGAAGAAGAAATCAAAGCCATATATAGGTATGGGAAAAAATGCTCCAAATCAATCCTACTTAGAGAAATGCAAACCAAAAGTAATTCTGAGGTATCATCTCACATCCATCAGACTGGCTAAATGGCAAAAGCAAAAAATGACAAATGTTAGAGGAAATGTGGAAAAATAGAAGCACTGTTGGTGGCGCTGTGAACTGATCCAACCATTTTGGAGACTAATTTGGAATTATAAGCAGTTTTTTAAAATTGTGTAGTAATGCTGGATCTGCTCTTAAGAAGATCAGGGGGGTGAGGGAGAGAAAAGAACTTCTATGTTCCAAAATATTTAAGTAGCTCTCTTTGTGGTGGCATAGAACAGGAAATTGAGATGTTGTGGCATGTGATTGTGATGGAATACTATTGCACTATAAAAAACAATGCTAGTTTTTTTTAAAACTTGGGAAGAATGATATTGGATTATGGACGGTGGAATAAGTAGAACAAAAAGAATATTCTACACAGTTTATAGATTTAATACTTGAAGAATAAATTGTGACAGTTACTGCCAGAGCCTGAGCTGAAACATGAAAGATGTAATTTCTATATCTGTCTTCTGGAGGATGCCTTCTACGATGCAGGGGGGGGGGGGGAAGGAGGGGTTAAGACACTTGTAAATAAATTCCATTAATTAAAAAAAAAAGGCCATTAGATTTGGCAGTTTAATAAACCACATTGGTAACATTTCACTTGAGCAGTTTTGCTTGAGAAATAAGGATTTAGAAATGAGGGAGAAAGAAAGTAGATTCAGCTACCCTAAAGATTTATCCATTAATTTTCAAACATCTAGTCAGGCAAAACCAATTTGTGCTGTAATGGGCATGTTTAAAGCTCTGTATCTACAAACAACTTTGAAAGAGTTAGAAACCCTGATCAACACACTAACCACAATTCCAAACGACCCATTACAATATATCCTACCTACATGCAGAAAAGAAAAGTGATGCACTCTATCAGATGCAGATTGAGACATTTTTGGAAGGGATGTGGCTATCATGGAAATACACAGGTTTGTAATGGTTTATTTTTGGCTTTCCTAGCTTTCCTAACGGGAGAAGGACTGGAAGGGAGAGAATAAAGACCTGAAAATAAAATTGAGTTGAACTTTCAGGAATCAATGAGGAAAAGAATAACCTATAGTTCTACAGCACATTACAAATCTTATTTGATAACATAAAATATTTTCCCTTTCTGTAGTGCTGTCATCACAACTGGCACAATGTATGGGCCTGCTGACTGGCCCTACCACAAATTAGCATGATCTAATCTCCCCTCTGCCCTCACTGCAGCCCAGTGACTGATCATTCTAGGCTTTCCTAAACCCAATTCTTTATCCCTTTCCTCTTCAGCTCTGTTCAAACAAGCCTCCCTTTGTACCTGCTCTTCTCCTTTCTCAGCTAAGGACTTTATCTTGTATTTCAATGAAAAAAACAGAGCTTTTGTTATGACCTCCCAGTTCTCTCTTCCTTTATAATCACTTAGAAATCTCCTTTCCAGACCAATTTAATCAGCATCTTATACAATTAACATCTATTGAGGGTCTGACCTATGCCAGGCTTTGAGCAGAGTCCCTGCCTTCTAGGAGTTTACAATCAAAAGGGGGAGACGATACCCTAAAGGAGGTAAAAGAAAGCAGGAATGAAGAATGGGGGTGCCCACCCAAAGTGGAAGCATCTTGTTCTGTGGAGTTGGCCCTGGGAAGAGCAGTAGATGCAGAGTGGAATGAGATGAGCATCTAGTTTCTGCTTTCTAGAAAGGAAAGTATTGCGAGAAGCTTGTGACTGTGCCTTCCCACCCCCCAGTCAGAGGAGAGAGGAGGCTGATGGAGGGGCTGTCAATCAAAGCTTGAGTTAGCAGCAGGATGGTGAGTTTAGAAATAAAGAGTCTATCTTAGGCAGGGCCAGGAGATGCAAAGTGGAGCCAACACCTCCTGCTTTACTTCAGTTTCAGTTGAAGAAGTCGCCTTTCTGTATGGCTTTGATCCATTTCCTTTTTTTCTTTTTTCTTTTTTTAATCTTACCTTCTGTCTTAGAATCAATCCTCTAGCTAGTAAGGGCTAGGCAGTGGGAGTTAAGTGACTTGTCTGGGGTCACCCAGCTAGGAAGTATCTGAGGCCAGATTGGAAACCAGGATCTCCATCTACTGAACCACACAGCTGCCCTGATCCCACTCCCTTCTCACTTCTCCAGCAAATCATCCTTACTACCACCCCAATTGTCCCATCTTCAGTCTCATCCTGTCTATCACCTCCTTCCCTATCTCTCTCCTCCTCTAAATTGTTTGAGAAAACTACTTATGTGTTCTGCCTTCCCTTCTCCCCTTCCTTGTTTCTAAACCTTTTATGATTTGACTTCCAGCCTCGTGATCCAAGGGAAACTTCTCTCCAAAGTTATCAGTGACCTCCACAAGGATGTAAGCAGCTAGGGGGATCAGCAGATAGAATTCTGCATTTAGACACTGTCAATTCATCTACTTCAGTTTTTCCAGCTGTGAAATAGGAATCATAATAGCACCCATCTCATAGGGTTTGATGTGAGGCTCAAAGAGATGCTTAGCACAGGACTCAGCACAAGAGCTTAATAAGTGCTTATTCTCTCCTTAATTACCAAATTTCAAAAAATTGATATCTTTTATTTTTTCCATCATCTAATTTTCTCCCAGTATTCTTCCATCCAACAAATAATTATTTTTAAATTGCCAAATCTAATGGCCTTTTCTCAATCCTTTTTCTCTTTGATCTCTCTATAGCTATGGAAAGCACGGATCATTTTCTATCTATTCTCTTTCAGTTCTTGTGACACTACTCTCTCCTGGTTCTCGTACTACCTGTCTGGCCAATCTTTTACTGTGTCACAGGAGCCAGACATGTAGGGAAGGCCAGATCTTCATCCAGGTCAGCCCACTAACCAGAGGGGTCCTCCATGGCCCTTTTCTGGGCCCTTTTTCTTTCTCTTATTTCACTTGGTGATTTCATCAGAACCCATGAGTTCATTTAGAGATGCAGTTAACTCTCAGATCTCTGTATCCAGCCCTACTTTCCCCACTGAAGTAGATTCACTCATTTTCATCCTTCACTTGGAGATCTCATACTGGATGCCTTTGTAGACATTTCAAACAGAACTCGTCCAAAGCAGAACTCATTATTTTTCCTTCTAAACTCTCCCTGCTCCCTTTATAAATGTCCCTTCCCTTCTGAGGACACCACCACCCTCCCAGTTACCCAGGTTGGAAATTTCAGTTTCATCCTCTCTCACTGTCCTTCACCCCATATTGCCAAATCTTGTGTTTTCTGCCTTCACAACATCTCTCACGTGTCTGCTTCTCTCCAACCAGACAGCCACACCTCTGGATTGGGTCTTTGTCCCCTCTTACTTGGACTGCTGCAATAGGCTTTCCAACTGGTTTCTCAGCCTAGAACTGCCATTGCTACTGGAAGGGTAAGGCCATTGATTCCCCAATGTCCCACTCACAGTATCCCTGGTAACTTTCAACCAAAATACTCCACATTGACCACCTCTACCCTAGCCGTGGTCCTTCCCGATTGGAAGGTAAATCCCTTGAAAATAGTTGTTTTTATTTTCATATCTCCAGGACTCGACAGTGCTTGGCACATAGTAAATGCTTTGTCATTCATTCATTCATTCATTCATTCATTCATTCAAATGGCAAGATTTGGACCCACTTCTCAGACCCATTCAGTGCACTTTTTAGATATTCCCCTGCTAAGATTCTCTTATTTTGGGGGGAAGTGGAGAAAGCTCCCCTCTTTTAGGATGACTGAAAGCCAGCAGAATTGGTGCAGGGAGTGGGGTACAGTGGCTAGCGTGAACTGGACCTGGAATCAGGAGGACTTCGCTTTAAACCTAGCCCCTGTCACTTAACCTTGGACAAGTAACTTCTCCTCCCCTCAGTTTCTCCATCTATGAAATAAGGAAAATAATAACTTCCTCGTTAGAAGGGCACTAAATTAGGGCTCAAGTGAAATAATGGGTGCCAAGTGTTTTACAAACTTTAAAGTAGTATATAATTATGGGTAATATAAAAAGCTCTTATTTTTGTCCCTGGAATCTGAACCTTGTGGCACTTCAAAGAAAGAACAAGTGGATTAGAAAGAAAAGCAGCAGCTTGGGACTCGCAGGGGCAAAGCTAAAAGGGACCTGGCTCTAGGTCTGCGGATGCCCCTTCTGGAGCCCCACAGTAAGCCATCTAGCCTGTTAGGGTGTGGGTTTTTTTGTAGGGGTGCAGCACCCCCTGCTGTCCAACCTGACAAATGGCCAGGGCAGCAGCTCTCCAGCTTGACCCATCATCAGAGGTCCTATGGGATAGCTGGGTCAGCCTCTTTGTTTTACAAAGAGGAAGACTGAGGTCCAGACTTAACCTAGGAAATAGCAGAGCTGGACTGGAAATGGAGGTCTTCAAGCAAAGCTAGCTGTATACTTGCTGGGTGGAGAATAGTGGGGATTCCCTTTTTTTTTTTTTTAAACCCATAACTTCTGGGTATTGGCTCCTTGGTGGAAGAGTGGTAAGGGTGGGCAATGGGGGTCAAGTGACTTGCCCAGGGTCACACAGCTGGGAAGTGTCTGAGGTCAGATTTGAACCCAGGACCTCCCGTCTCTAGGCCTGGCTCTCAACCCACTGAGCTTCCCAGCTGCCCCAGGGATTCTCTTAAAGTATGGCTTGGATTAGATGGTCGCTGAGTGTCTCTTTCAACTGAACTTCCATGATTCCTCAAACTTGGGGAGTTTACACAAGGGGTTCATGGTCAAGTATGTGTGTCAGTAGTCGCAGAGACCCTCTGAGGTCCCTTCTAGTTTGGGGATTCTGTACAAAGACTTATCCTCCCACTGGGGTAGTCTCATTCCCATCTTAGAGAGTCTATAAATTGTCCATCTTGGCTCTCCTGGCTCTTTTCCCCCTAAAATTTCACACCAGTCCTATGAGAAAAGTGCTATTATGATCACCATTTCACAGTTGGGGAAACTGAGGCAGAGAGAGATTAAGCAACACCTGCCCGATGTCCACACAGTTAAAATGTGTCTGAGACCAGATTTTTTTTCCCCTAAAATCATAAAAGCCCCCAGACCTGCCAGCCTCACACTAAGAGAGAGAGAAGTGGTTCCAGTTCTCTAGGTTTAGTCTAGTGGCAGTTTGTAGGTGAGGGCCTGAGATTTTAGCCCTGCCTTCTCCTGGTCCCCCAATATCAGTAAGGGGAAGGAGCGAATGGAAGTCCAGGATGGAAGCCCCAGCATCTTTCAGTTAGGCGGAAGGGCAAAAGGACAGAGCACTGTGCCCAGGCTTTGTAAGGAATGAGGTGCATGTGACGGCCTGAGTTGAAGCCCAGGCTCCCTCCCTTAAATAACACAGAGCCAAGCATTATTCCGTGGGGACATTCCACTGAAAGCCACTTTCCAAGCTGATATAAATCCATTAAAGAATGTAGGGCATATCCTTTCAGCCAGACCATAATCCACCTAATTGTACTAGCATCTAGCTCAAATCTCCCCATCTTTCCCACAAGAATTACATGTCAAATACTTAACTAAGATCTAGGTAAACTATATTTATTTCATTCTCCTGTTCCACTAGGCTAGCTACTATATGAAAAAAAAAAAAGTAAATGAGGTTTAGTTCAACGAGACCAGGTGCCAGAGGGCAGAACCAGGAACAAGGGGTAGAAGTTACTGAGAAGCAAACAGAGGAATAACACCAGGGCCAGAATACTGGACCAAAGGTCCTTGAACTATGAATCCAACAGACGTTTCCAGCTGATTTATGGTTACTGAATCCACCCACAATCTACTGAAAGTTCAAAAGAGGCAAGCCTATAGGCACGTTGATCCAATCTAAATTCAGCTTATGACTTGGAGAGTTCGGACCACAGAGTAGTCACTTAACCTAGATCAAACCATTTTGTGAGATGAAAGGTTTCTAGCCTAAGTTGTTTCTGAGATCTTGGAATAACAGAATATACTCAATAAATAGCACAAAACCAGACCAGATTTTTCCTCCAGAAGTGTGTAGACCCTGACCCTACCATCAAGCCTCAAGAATAAGCAAATATTGAATACTGGAAGAATAAGCAAACAAACAAAAAAAATCATATATATAGTTACTAAGATAGTTGAGACAGAAACTCAGAAGAAGAGAATGTCTCCAAAATATCTAAAAAAACAAAGCCTCAAAGAAACACACTGCTTGGGCACAAATTCAATTAGAATTCCTGAAAGAGCTAGAATCTTTTAGGGTTTGTTTTTTTTTAAACTTTTACCTTCTGTCTTAGAATCAACACTAAGGATCAGTTCCAAGGCAGAAGAGCGGTATGGGACAGGCATTTGGGGTTAAGTGACTTGCCCAGCATCACGTAGACAGGAAGTGTATCTCAGGCCACATTTGAACCCAGGACTTCTTATCTCCAGGTTTGACTCTCTATCCACTGAACCACCTAGCTGCTCTAGTGGGATAAGACTTCTTTATTTTAATGGGTATTTAAAAATGGAATGAATATAAGAAGAAATGATGCAGAAAGAAATGAGAACTATGGAAGAAGGAATTGGAAAGGAAATGGAAAGGTTTGGCATAAGAGGTATAAAAACTTGCCTTAGCAATAAATTTCCATCAAAATGAAGTAGATCAAATAGAAATTACTGACTTCTTGAGACAAAAAGTATTAAAATAAAGCCAAAAGTGGGGGGGGGGAAGGAAAATTTAAGACTGCTCATAACATAAACAACCTGGAAAATAGATCAAGGAGAACAAATTTAAGAATCACTGGACTCCCTGAATGTCATAACCAAATAAAACAAAATAGAACCTAGACATCATGTTTCAAGAAATCTAACCAGACCTCTTAGAATGAGAGGGCAATCTAGAAAAGGAAGGAATCTACTGATAACTTCCTGAAAAAATACCCAAAACAAAAATTCCCAGGAACATTAGAGCTAAAATCCAAAGCTTTTAGATCAAAGAAAAAAATACTTCAAGCAGCCAGAAAGAAAGAATTCAAGTTCTGAGGAACCACAGTAAGGAACACATATAATAAACCTGTCATAAAGGAGCAGAGAGCTTGGAATATAAAATTTCAGATGGCAAAGGCTTATGATGATGAATAAATCCCCCCCAAAATTAAATATAATCTTCTTGGATGAGGGGGGAAAAAGTTTTGAATGAGATAGATTTCCAAGCATTCCTGATGAAAAGACCAGAACTATGTGGAAACTTTGAAAAGAAAATAAGGAAGTCAATAGAAACATAAAAAACTCTTTGTAGTGGCAAAGAATTGGAAATCTAGGAGGTACTTATCAATTGAGGAATAGGTGAACATGTTTTGGTATATGAATATGATGAAATGCTATAATAATATGCTATAATAATAATATAATATTATGCTATAATAAGAATAAAAGGAACAAAGAAAGAATAAAAAGTATGATTTTTGATGCCTATGAAAACAAATAATATGGTACTGAGTGAAGTGAACAAAACTAGAGAACAGTTTATACAAAGACAACAGTATTGTAAGCCAAACTTTGAAAGGTTTGACAACTCTAACCAGCATAACGGCTTACCACAATTCCAGAGGACTAATGATGAAATATGTGATCTACCTCCTGATAGAGTCAAAAGATTCTAGAGTGTAAAGCTAGAGTATAAGATTGAAAAACTCAGATGCAAAACGAGGCTTGGGGTCATTAAAGGAACTCTTTCATTTCCTGAAAACAATGCAACCCACCCTCATCCTGTTCAGTATCAGGCCCAATTCACTGCCCATTTGAACTGTCTGTCCCAGATACAGGCACATTTGTTGTTTAGTCATTTTCAATTTTGTCTAACACTCTCTCTCTCTCTCTCTCTCTCTCTCTCTCTCTCTCTCTCTCTCTCTCTCTCTCTCTCTC
>NC_058130.1:696077045-696093595 GCF_016433145.1 Gracilinanus agilis | reverse complement strand
ATTAAAAAACTCATCTTGATCTGTTCACTAGGTATGAACAAGGCCTGGGCATCTCTGGCATTTTAACTAAGGATAACGGGAAGTCTGTTTTGGATTAGTTGAGGGACTTGGTTATGCCTTTGGGGGCTTGTCAAACACTAGTGAGGTAGCTTGGAATTGAGAACTAGAGCATCTGGCAGAAGAAAGAAGCCTCCAGCCATCACCTCGAAGAAGAATTGCTTGGGAGAGCCAGAGAGGAAAGCACCACAGCCTTTGCCTTGGACCCTCCCTTCTCCCTTTGCAGGAGGAGGACCTCATGAACTTCTGAGGCCTGGAAAATCCAGACTTTTTCACCATCATTCTAGCAGTGTTCCCACAACAACAATGGCCATGTTCCTATCAGGAGATCAGGACAACCTGGATGGGATGGAGAAAGGTAGAACCAAGAAGCCCAGCAGAAAACTACACCTAAACCAACGAACATTTATTAAGTACCTACTGTGTGCCAGCACTTACATAAGGTCAATATCTTGGTGACTTCTAGGAGCTAGGAGTTGCCATTTTGCCACGAATGTTCTTTAATCTTCTAGTCGTCTCCTCTTTTACTTTATGTATATTTGTGAAAAGATGTGACAGATTTGGGGGAGGAATGTGTTGTCCCAACTATTCCTACCATGTTACTCTATTAAATATACATTATTTATTTATTTATTCATATTTATTTAGTTTATTTTTATTTAAATATATTATATATTTTATTATATATGTTATATATACAATATATTATGTATATTAATTTCTGTTTGCTTATTTATTTATTAAGAAGATAAATCTGGCTAATTGATATCAACTGATAATCATGAGTTGACCCACAGTGGTGGGGTCTCGGGAACTTTAGTAATAGGAAATATATCCTCCAACCTCTCAAAGTTACCCCTAGATGCTAATACTTAATATTCTGTGGGACTGATATGCAGAAACAAGTTGGGGGCCAAGAAAATGATTCTAAGGCATGTGCTATACTTCTTTTTCAGCTTCAGCTTTAATTTAAATAAAACACCTTTAAATTGAGTCCTTAGATCATCCCTATTTTTCTCTCTGTAAATTAAGCCTCTGGCCTTCATAATTCCAAAATCGTTCAAATCACCTTCATATTACTTTTTCTTCAGTTTAAGTCTTTCCCCCACAGAAACAGTAAGTAGAAGGGGTCTGCAGAGTGGCTCAATGGATAGAGAGCCAGGCCCAGAGATGGGAGGTCCTGGGTTCAAATGTGATCTCAGACAAGTCTTAGCTGTGTGAGCCTGGACAAGTCACTTCACCCCCATTACCTAGCTCTTACCACTCTTCTGCCTTGGAACCAATACACAGTATTTATTCTACAATGGAAGGTTTTATTTTTATTCATTTTTATTTATAACATCTTTTGTTTTTTATTATTTTATTTTGATTTTATTATTAATAAATATAATTTAAAATAAAATTATTTATTTTATTTTTATTTATTAGTTTTATTTATTAAAGATTTATAAATTATAAAAATTTTTATTTTAAAATGAGGGTTTTTAAATAAAAACAAAAATACATGTAGATTGTTAAAAAGACGTAAGATCAAATCTTTGATACCTATGCAGCCTTAGATAAGACGCAACATGGGAGGCTGAGAAGCCACATAATATAGGGCACTGGCAAGAGGACCTCCTTTCCAAGTCTTCTCAGCCATTCTACTGCTGTTTCCCCATCTCTGCCTATCCCAACACTCTGGGCAAAGTCTGGTGTAGACAGAGCACGATGTGACCATGTTTATGTCTTCCCACTGAAACACCCCTCGGACTACACACCTGTTCTTTCCACCAAACCCCATTCCTGCCCTTCTTTAAGAGCTAGTTCAAACTTTGCAAGACAGTAGAATTCTGATCAAGGCAGTGACCGTTTAACACATTGAAAGACTGAAGGCGAAGCACGCCACCCTCTTATTGACAGAAAGGTAATGGACGAGGTACAAAATGGGATGGAAAATTTCAAACACTAATTGACTTGTATTGTATGACTGCATGTTTTCTTTTTGATTGGAAGGCTGAATTGGTGGGTAACAATTAGAGCTACATTAAAAAAAAACAAAGAAAAGAACATCAATAAAATAGGATCACACAGAGAAAACAACAACAAATTTAGAATAAGATGCAAAGGGCAATTTTATTGCTCCTGAATTAAATGTAATACATAGTTTTAAAAAGCCACATACATTGACAGTTTAATATATAATCATTTTTTGTTCTTTGAATACCAAATACCAAAATGTTCACTTTGTTGATGATTAAGTACATACTAAAAAAGAATATGGAAAAAAAAAGCTAGCTTGAAACATATTGCTAAATATTTCCTAATACTAACCATGTGCTTATTTCTACCAAGCAAATAGATTATGGTAACAGTCTAGAAGGAACAAGATGTAAGTTAATAAATGACTAATATAAGTTAGAGAGCTTTCAGTGCTACGAGATAACCAACCTAACAGATAAACACTTGATGGAAGCTTACTGCGCCAGGCCCTTGTGATATATAATTCTCGGAGCTTAAATTCTATTGGGGGATGCCACGTGCAAATAGGAGATAATTTGAGGAGGGAGTGTAAAGAACTAAAATTAAGGGTTTGACTAAATATATCAGAATTCTCAGATAGTACTGTGGTTGCTGATTTAAAAATATTATAGTTCAAGTCAAATTGACTTTCAGTAGCTTTATTTACAAAGAGGTGGAAAGTGTGAAAGTAGGGAAATATAAAAGAGGGTAGAGTAAGAAGTCTAGCCTATCACCCTAAATGTTGGTGGTGAATTAAACAAGGATTCGACCCACATGGCCTCCTCTAAGAAGGGGAGGCCTCTCTGGAACTAATCTCTCCAGAAGCCAGGAAAGGAGGGTCAGCTTCTCACCCACCCAAGCCAAAGCTCCAAAGGAGAAGATCCAGGAGCATCTTACCAGAAGCAGCCCAAGAGCCAGAGTCCCAGGTCAAAGTCCCAAGTCGTAGCTCCAAGCCTCAGTCCCAGTCCAAGATCCTCTAAGCCCAAGATTCAGGTCGAAGTTCCTCTTGGATAGGAAGTTCAGGACTTTTATAGTCCTTTTTCCATGTCACTTCCTGTCCCTTCCTTCACTTTATGGTAGCCAATTGCAGTCTTTAAGTTTGCTTAGCACTTCCCAGGGGGTGGTCAGTCACTTCTGGAGTTGTCACCCATTTTTAGCAAGTGGCTTGTGGATCTCCTCTACTTAGTGTTAAGTAGGATTGTTTTTAGTTTGTGTTGATTAATTTCAAAATAGGCAAGGGAAGAGTTAATCCTATCTTCACAGGAGAAAGCACTAACAAAAACCTAGGAGGCTTAGGAAGAGCTTCTCCAGCTTGATATACCTGTGCTAAGCCTTAAAGAAAGTTCTCAGACTGGCAGAGGGGAAGAGATGTTCATTCCAGGAATGGAGGAGGGCTTATTGGAATGGAGACAAGCAGATGTAATGTTGAATTCACAGAAAAATAGTGGTCCGGTTTGGCTGGACCACAAAGCAACTGTAGGGAAATAATATGGAATAAGCCTGAAGGGGCAACTTGGAGTCTGATCACTGTAAGGATGGGATTTGTGTAAGGGGGATGGGACAAAAGGAGCCAGAAGAAGGCTTTGGTGACAGTTAATGACAATTGAGACCAGAGAGAATTCTGGGAAAGGCTCCAGAGGAGGAAGGGAGAGAAGGGGCTTTGGGCAGAGGACAGAGAGGGAGGAGGTAGACAACCCAGCTTGGATCCAGTCCTGAGGGCTTCCTGAGGATCTTTCTTTTGGAAACTGAACCCTGATTCCCTGGTCAAAGATTCCATCACATCTCACCCAGCAAGACTTCAATCATTGAGACAGCTAAGTTTTGAGACTCCATTTGGGGAGCAATCTCTTAGTCCCCTTCACCCATCATGCAACCTTGCTGAGAGACCCCCTTTCAGTCAAAACTTACAATTATAGAAAAGGATAGAAATAGAAACCAAAGGAAAAGGGGCAGGGGAAGAATCCTGGGAGTTGGAACCCCAAAGGTTCCCTCCCAAGTGATGGACCCCATAGAAATAGAGAAGAGGGCACCCCAAAATCCCTCTGCCCTTCACCCCTTTCCCTAACCCCTGAATTGTGAATAATAAAAGCCATTCATTAGTCAGATAGCATTCCAGAGTGCCTGAGAGACAACAAGGGAGAGGGGAACCATAGCTTGGTCTGGCTGTCTCCATCTTGGAGCCAGACCATCCGCTGTGAAGTTGACTGACCTTGGGGGAGGCTTGTGTGAACCCTGCCCTCATTCAGAATCGGAGTGGGGTACCACATACCTCATCTTATAGGGAAGCCTTGTCCCCCAACTCCTGTGGAGTGGCACGACCATCCAGGTCACCCAGTTTTGCAGTGACACCCCCTCGAAGTCTCCCAGTGTATATTTGGCCCCAGGGGAGAGCTGGAAGAGAGTTTCACCTCATAGACTCTATCTCCCCTCTATCAAACATTAGTTACTGGCTGGCTCTTTATTGTTATAGTTTTGGCAGAGCCAGCTTAAGTAAAGTACCTAAATCATTCGGGGGGGGAAAAAAGCCTCTGTTTGAACCAGATGGCAGCCATTTTGCTCCTATCTACAGCATAGAAAAGGGGACAAACTTGGACAAGCAAAGAAAATTTAAAGGCATAGTACTATAGAAATTTTACATTCAAACTGTTACAATGGATGCATCATTAGGGAAAACAATTTGTACCATGATGGGAATCCTTACGTTACTATACAACTTTTTGACTATGATTTATAATTTCTGGATCGTAGTGATCCCAGGTTATATAATGGGAATCATAGAAATATATAATTCTTGCCAATGGTTGAAGCCAGAAATAGATCAGGTCTTTGCTTTCATACCAACCACAATTGCAGTCATCATCTCATTCCTCCACTTCTATTGGTCCTTAAAGAATTTAGTGCACAAATTGCTAGGACACAAGGATGATAGCACTGTATTGATAGCGACACTAAGAAAGGAAATAGCAAAGTTACTTGAAGAGAATGCTCAGTTGAAAGGGGGAAAAGGGATCACAGCAGGGGACAAAATAGAAATAAAAATGCAAACAACTGAGGCACAAACAGACACAGCAAAGAAAATAGAAGAAGGGGCAAGAGCAGTACCAATATTACCAATTATTGATCACATAATTTTGCAACCACATTCTGGATTTCTCCATTTAAAAAGACATAAGCCTTCACTGCTGCAGATCTAGACACCCTAAAACAACGAATGCCTGCCTTTTATTTAAATCCCTTCAAGGCCATAAAAGAATTTAAGAGAGCATTAAGACTTTTTGATCCCACATTTTCAGACATTGAAATTCTTCTTTCTGAATTATTTACACCAGCAGAGAAAGCACAATTTATTGAGGAGACCCATAGGAACACAAACTTAACATCTTGGCCACAATATTATGAAGATCTAGAATTAAACAGTCATCAAAACCTAGTATACCTAAGAAGAGATAGGGAAGATCTTGTAGAAGCTATGAAATCCTTCGCTAAGCATCCTGATTCCTGGGGAAAATTCAAAAAGTTAAGGCAGGAGATAAATGAGCACCCCTCAACATATGTATTTAGGTAGGCTTATGGAAGCTGGGGAAATGATTTTGGGGTTCCAAGACTTAACTGAACCCAACTTGCAGCACATAAGGAGACAGTTTATTAAGGGCAGTTACCTACCAATTAGGACATACTTCAATTTGCATTGTCTGGGATGAGAATCATTAAGTTTGGAAGACCTATGTAAAACTGCTGCATATGTTCACTTGGGAAATCAGGAAGCAAAAGAATCCATTAGAGAAAAAGATGATATCATAAAAGATTTAAAGGAGCAATTAAAAGAGGCTAAATCTACTATCAAACAAAAAAAAAATTAGAGGAAATAAAAAACTTGGCAGCCCTACACGCATATAAAGACAGATCTCAGTACCAACAACCCAGACAAACTAGCAATAACTTTAATAATAATATAAGGTGTTTTCTTTGTGGGAAATTAGGGCATATAGTGAAATTTTGTCATCTCAAAGCCCAACTTAACAGCAACAACAACAAAAGAAACAATTACAATAATACATACACAAATTCTAGATACAACACTCACAAGAGTGGAAACAAATGTTGAGATCACAATTGTGCATCATCTAGTCAACATGCTCCCGACCTGCAGACTATGCAAAAATACATAGCGCAGGGCACAAAACTACGTTATTCCCAAGTACTGAGGGAAAAACATGATACCTTATGATGCCAGGAAACAGCCTGGGAACATAAGGGAAAGCCCAACGTGTGTGGCAATGGGAAAAGTCACTTAACCCTGCCTCAGTTTCCTCATTTGTAAATAATATGGAATAAGCCTGGAGGGGCAACTTGGAGTCTGATCACTTCATATTTTAGCCCAGAGGTTGCCTTATCCTGGAAATCTTTGACTAGGGATGAGCCTTCAGATATTTTGACAGGTATATGGTGGGTAGATTGGAGAGGACAGAGATTAGGAGGCTCTCATGATAACAGTCTAGTCAAGCCTCAATTTGCTCAGGCAAGGGGATGACCATGGAAGTAGAGAGGAGATGAAAGGGAGCGGGGATGCAAAAGTGGGAACCAACAGTTCTTGGCAACTAATTGAATATGGTGATGAAGGGAGAGGAAAGGGTCCAGCACAAGTGGCACAAACAGAATGCCACATGGGTAAGAGTCCAGGAATAAAAGATCTTCACTGTTCAGCCTATGTTCCACTGGCCTTATCTATCTCCTTGAATATCTGTTAAGAAACAGACAGGTCTAAAAGATGTAGCTGGACATTCAGCAATAATATTGTTTCCAAGTTGCTACTATCTCAGTAATCCTTATAAAAGGGATCCATAACTCTAAACTTTTTAGCTGCAATATGACCACATCCAACCAAAAGCCTCAAATGAGATAAAAGCCAACAGGGGCACCTTTTCTAGGGCTAGTCCTAAAGGTATGGCTGTGCAATCAGCCTCCCAACTTGCGCAGCAGTTGAATAAAATGGAGCACAAGCTTCTCACCAAAGCCACCAAGTCATTCCTGCTTTAAATGCAAGCTCTCTCCTCTCCCTCTCCATTGTGGGGCTAAAATTAGATTCGTGATACTCAGATCTATCCTCCTCTGCTTTAAAATAAACACACACAGCCTGACTGAGTCCAGGTTCTTGATGACTGTGACCTTGAAGGTCCCCTTAATAAATTCAAACTCATCTCAATCCATTCCACAACACCATGATTCATAATGATTCATTGTAGCTTCGAAGGGCAGAAAGAGAGACAGCTAAAGGGACAAAAAGGGCCCTGTTAAAACAAAGCAGCACAAAGGATCGTGTTTAAATAAATACAAAACCTGCCAATTTGGTTCTTTTCAACTCAAACATTCAGTCCCTCATGCAAAAGTCTTGAGATTTTTCTTCTTTGTATAAATGACCTCGTTCCCAAAAGCCTTTCATCTTCCTGTGTCATCTGTTTCGAATAGAATCACTGTGAAATAAGACGACAAAAGTAGGAAGTAAGGAAAACAGCATTAAACAAGTGGCTTGGAAGTTATGGTTAATAAGTTGGTGACAAGCCTTAGCCTAGTGGCATGAAGAGAGCCCAGGACTGGGGGTCAGGGGAGCTGAGGTCAAGGTTCATTTCTATCCCCAGTTACATGGCTGTGGCCAAGTTCTTTCTTATCTGAGACTCGGTTTCTTAATCTGTAAAGTTCAAGCAGTCTTTATGATGCTAGACCCAGAAAGGGTTGTGGGGAGGCACTACCAGCTGGGTGGATCAGGAAAGGGCTTATGGAGGACCTGGAGATACAAAGCTCTCCTGGCATGGTAGGTAGCTGGTGTTCCTGGTGGGAAAATATACTTTTTACCAGTGTTATTATCAGCAATAATGACATACATGTATATGGGTATACACACACACACACACACACACACACACATATGCATTCTTTCTCTCCTGCCTTCCCCCCTCTCCCTCCCCTCCCATCTCCCTTTTCCTCAACCTTTCCCTCCCTCCCTCCCTCTCTTTCTCCCTCTTTCCCTCTTCTCTTCTTTCTTCCTCTCTTTCCTCCCTCCCTCTCTCTCTCACCTCTTCTCTCTCTCCTCTTTCTCCCTCTCTTTCTCTCCCTCCTCTGTCCCACTCTCCCTGTCTCTCTCCCTCTCTTCTTTCTCCCTCTCATTCTCTCACCTTCTCTTCTCCCTCTCCCTTACTCCCCCCTCCCTCTGTCCCATCTCCTTGTCTGTCTCTCCCTCTCTTCCCTTCCTCCCTCCCTCTCACTTACAAGCTAGGGCAGTCAATACAGTGTTAGGTCCAGAGTCAGAAAGACTCATCTTCCTGAGATCAAATCCAGCCTCAGACACTTACTACCTGTGCGGCCCTTGGCAAATCACTTAACCCTGCCTCAGTTTCCTAATTTGTAAAATGAGCTAGAAAAGTAAATGGCAAATCATTCGAGTATCTTTGCCAGGAAAACTCCAAATGGGGTCATGAAAAATGACTTTGCAAGTTACAAAGAAGTTAGGTATGTTGTCTCATTTGTGTTATCCTCATTTTACAGATGAAGAAATTGAGGCTTAAAATAAGGTCTTCTGACTCCAAAGCTAGTGCTCACACCACTACTACAAATACTATATAACTGCAAGACTTACTCTTGAAACTATAATTAGAGAAAATAAAGAAACCAGTTCTCAATATTTATAAAATAAATGTTTTATTGGACATAGGTTTAGTCAATAAGTATACACGGTATGTTATTAAATAGCTTAAACCATTCAGATTTTGTTTCTATATTGTAACTGTTTACAAAAGGAGTTTTCTTTTTAAAAAATTATTTACAACTTTGGACAGAACACATTTATTTCCCTTCATCTCAGAATCCAGTAGAATCTTCTGTAAAGCTGGACGTCTCCAACACACCATGTTAAAAATGCCGGTAACAGCTAAAATATACACTGTGTGCACAGAATCCATGATTTAAAATAGGGAACTTATGCTTTCACTGAAATAACATTCCCAGAAACACATTATAAATTACTGGCTATTATATTATGTAACCCTAACCTTCAGACGCATTTACAGGCACATCTCACAAGAAGATGCAATGATAAGGTCATCCATCAATAATATCACTGGTCATTCTAACCCGATTTTACCGTTCTCTTGCCAGAATATTATTAGGAAACGAATGCTCGTTAGATTGTAAGTGCCTTGAGTGTAGGGTCCTCTTTTTGTATCTCCAGCACACTTAGCACAGTGCTTGGCACACATCAGGCACTTAAATGCTTACTGATTGATTGATCGACTGACTGATGTGTCCATGCCTAATGTCATTTCTGTGGAGCCAAGTCTCTGGTGATAAGTGTCCCCAGTCCTATGGCTTGTTATGTTGCAAAGCCCTTCACGTAAGTTGTCTCACGTACTTCTCACACTGATCCTCTGAGATAAGGAATGTCACTCTATGACGATAACGACAGATAGCATTTACAGAACACTTTCAGGCTTTCAAGGTGCTTTACAAGTGACCTCATTTGATCTTCACAACAAGCCTGGGAGGTAAGTGCTGTTGTTATCCCCATTTCATAGATGAGGAAATTGAAGTTTAAAGGGTTGTGACTTGCCCAGAATCACACAGTTAAGAAGCGTGTGAGGCAGGCGAGTCCAGCCCGCTACCCACTGCACCACATCTAGCCACTTTTTATCACCCAATTTCTATTTTTGAGGGATTAATGACTGATATTGGGCTAGGCAGACCTGTAGATAAAGGTCATGGGTGTAAAAACTCAATATTTTGGATTCTTTGGGGTGAGGAGGTGGCAGGAGGAGAAAGAAAGAAATGGGAAAATTATTGGCTTTGTCTAAATACCTGGACATATGGACCTTGGACTCAAGATTTCTGTTTTCATCCATTCTGTCTGACATAATAGAGAGTCCCAAACAGGCTTGTTAAAAGCAAGTCTTGTTTCCATCTTCTAAACACACCTCATTGTGAACCCTATGACAAGTGGCACCCAGCAGCAGGGATGGGAAAGCAAATGATACCTGCAATGGATACTCCCACGGGGACTGGGTTCTCTCTAATGCTACAAGTATTACGTGTCCAAAGTAGAAATCCTTCCAATGCACCCACAAAACCATTTGTTTCCATCACATTGACTTTGTCCTGGATTTCTCCAATAAAAGAATACCATCCCACCATAAGAATTCTTTGAAAAATTGTTTCAATCTCCATGAAAGTCCTTCCATCATGGCTCCTCATAGCATGGTGGTGAGCCAGAGGGGCTTGAAGATGGTGTCAGAAAAAGGTGAGCCCCCAAAGTTCCATCCCTTTCAAGGCAGCAGGGTGTTTGCCGTCTGAGGACTAGCCCAGCCAAGTACAACTCTCATCCCTAGAACTTGGGCAGGGGATTTGGGCCAGGGCAGGTAATGGGGGTTATAACAACTTAAGAAACTGTCTGCTAAAGAACTGAGGAAGTTTAGTTTGTATAAACCAGTGATTCCCAAAGAGGGTGCCACCGCCCCCTGGTGGGTGCTGCAGTGATCCAGGAGGCGGTGATGGCCACAGGTGCATTTATCTTTCCTATTAATTGCTATTAAAATTTTAAAAAAAATTAACTTCCAGGGGGCTAAGTAATATTTTTTCTGGAAAGGGGGTGGTAGGCCAAAAACGTTTGGGAACCACTGGCATAAAAAGAGAGAGACTGAGACCGGTGAAGAGATCACTGAACTACTGAAATATCAACATTTTAATATTGATGTATGCTTCCCAGAACTCCCTTCTCCTTAATTTAAATAACGCAGCACCATATACAAATGTAAATAAGCACAGAAAAACCCTCTCGTTGTCCCTGTATTCCTGGTAGACAGCTTCTGTGGAGGTGAGATGAATACCCAACCCGATGGCGATAGGATACTTAAAAAGTATGTTTTATGGTGTGTGCTTTTTAAATGATGCCCTTAGGAAAGAATCTTGTTATTCAAGTAATGAGTAAAGAAACTCAAAAATATTTATGAAACTTCCTTCATGACAGAAGTGAGGAAGTGCGTAAAAAAATTGGGGCATTGGCTGTAGGTGTGGAACCCAAATAGCAAGTTTGGACAGTCATTCCTGGGCTGTCTACACAGGGGAATCATGAGCTTGATCTTAGATGGGGTCAGGTGACAGCCATGGAACACTGAATGACAAAAGTAAGCGAGCTCATGAAATTCACCTAAAATTTAAATAAAAACATAAAGCTTTTAATCACAAACCCGTGACTGCACGTAGACCCATGACACGGTCTTGACGGTCAGACACGGCAAATGGTGTCACACGAACACCCAGGAATCTCTCTATAGGATTTGGTCAGAAAGTTTTCCAGTTCTTACCAGTCTTAGCACCATTGTTACTGGAATTTTCAAGCAGCCAAGAATTCACCGGCAGGGGGATAATCTTGGAGCTAATGGAAGTCTTGGCCCACTTGCTACACCAAGTAAAGGACCAGAGTGGA
The DNA here is from genome assembly GCF_016433145.1 of Gracilinanus agilis. Classification (NCBI taxonomy): domain Eukaryota; kingdom Metazoa; phylum Chordata; class Mammalia; order Didelphimorphia; family Didelphidae; genus Gracilinanus; species Gracilinanus agilis. Next base: position 696,082,068 of record NC_058130.1, on the reverse strand, counting down.
TCTTAACCTGGCAAAAGTGGCGATTGTCTCAGCAACATCATGGTGGAGTTCGGTCATAGTTCTATGACTTTGAATAAGTAACTTCCCTTTTCTGGACTTCAATAAAATGAATGAGCTGGACTAAAGGACTTCTCAAGGTTCTTCCACTTCTTTCCATTTAAAAAAATATGATAAATGTACAGTAACCACAAAGGTATAAATTTAGAGTTTAAAATACTCCTGAGTGGTCCTATTTTCTGGCCACCATATGGATAGTCTGGAGGAAATGTGTCTTAAAGTGCTAAAAATTATTCAACTTTCCAAATAGCAATCTTTCCTTCTTCTCTGCCTGAACCGCTCAGCACATATCGGTCCTCTGCTGAACACAAAGCCTTCACCATGTCAGCGTGAGCCACCAACTCTTTCTCTACAGTTCTCTTATCAGCATCAATCACATAGATTTTTCCTTTGTATTTCCCCTGGGACAGTCCTTTGCTGCCAACCCAGATCTGAAGAAGAAGAAGAAGAAAAAAGATGAGTTAACATCTAGGAATAGGTTAAGAGAATTGTCTTTTTGAAATATTTTTATTGGGAGGGCAGCTGGGTGGCTCAGTGGATGGAGAGCCAGGCCTAGATACAAGAGGTCTTAGGTTTAAATCTGGCCTTGGACACTTCCTAGCTGCATGACCTTGGGCAAGTCACTTAACTTCCATTCCTAGCCTTATCGTTCTTCTTGGAACCAATACACAGTATTAATTCTAAGACAGAAGGTAAGGGTTTAAAAAAAATTTTTTTTTCAATTACATATAAAACATTTTTGAAATATTTGTTTTTAAAATGTGGTGTTCTAAATTCTCTACCTCCCTTGAGAAGGCAAACAATTTGATATAAATTATACATGTGAAGTCACTGAAAATATTTCCATATTAGCCACGTTGCAGCTAAAGGTACAGTGGATGGTCTTTGCTTCAGTTTTCTGTAAAATGAGCTGGAGAAGGAAATAGCAAATGTTCCAGTGTCTTTGCCAAAAAAAAAAAAAAGGGGTCATGAAAAGTCAAACATGACTGAAAATGACAAAGCAACATTTTAAAAGAAAACACAGGGGGAAAAAAGAATATGAAAACACGGACCAAAAAAGAAAAAAAGTTATATTTGATCTGCTTTCAGACTCCATCATGAACTGTCATTTTTTTTTAAAAAGCATTTCATATCCAAAAGCATCTTATCCACCGTATACATGATAGAGCTCCTTCTCTACTAGGAACTTACATTCCAGTTGGGGACACCACCAGTACAAATGAAAACATGATAATAATTCTGAACTGATTAATTCTGGAATAGGCCCTCCACAACCAAAATTGGCAAAGATAATCTAAACGTTGAAGGTGGGAAAACAATAACAATGAAATAATCATCATCATAATGAAGATACATTTAGGGAGCTCATCCTCCTTCCCACCTCAGCCCCAAAGCAGAAAGAGCGCTGATGTCTGAAGAAGGAACAATTTAAATCTTTCTCCTTGGGGATCCTGTAAATCTGGGGGAGTAAAAATACCTGGAGAAGGTGGAACTTTTAAAGGAAAATGTTTTTGACTCTTTATGGATTTGAGTATGAGTCCTATGCATTTTCTATTGAGTTATATATAACCTATCTTATAGCCAATCTTTTGTTACTCTGACTGCTTGCCTGAGAACTGAAAAGCATTTCTTTTCTTTTCCTTTTTTTAAAAAGGGAGAGCTAGGCATGAATTAAATCCGGATGTTCCTGGTTGTAAATCTTACATGGTGTGTATATCCGAGAAAATCACTGACAATTCTCCAAGACTGAATCCAGACCACGTGAACTCAGAGCCACAGTTTTGAGCCATGGTTTGGTTATTCTTAGATAATACTTTTTAACATATCCAGTTAACAAAGCACTTTTCCTTTAATTCTGTGACATAAGGTAATTATTCCCAATCAACAGATGAGGAAACCATCTCAGAGAGAAGAAATTATTTACTCAAAGTCATATGGTTGGACAACGTTCTTGCGCTTATTCCATGGTTCCCTCTTATGTTTTATGGGACTGTTAATCATTTTTTTAAAGCGCTTTCACTTTCCTCATCCATTTGACTTTGGAAGGAACAAGAATGTGATTTCTTAATCACCCTCTTCTCAATATGAATCCTTCTTTACCCTCCTGAAAGCATCAGACAGTATTAGCTTCACCCTCTTTTTGGATGCTTTCACTTGGTTCTCCCACTTGTCTGACTGTTCCTCACTTTTGTTGTGGGTTTTTGTGTCTTGGGTTTTTTGGGGTGGACTTTTAACCCACAAATTCTGGTTGTGCCCATGGCTCACATGATCCTAAATTCTCTTATTTTCTCCAGACTTTCACCACCAGCTGTCTACTGAACATTTTGAACTAGACATATCAAATGCAATATGTTCAGAACAGAACTCATCTCTCCCCCAAACTCTCATCTCTTCTCCCCTCTGACCTCCAAGGGTACCACCAACATCCTTCCAATCATCCAGGTCTAGAACCTTGCCATCATCCTTGACTCTTCCTGCTCACCCCACATATCCAATCTGGTGCCCAGTCTTGTCATTTCTCTCCCCAGAGTTTCTCTAACCTCTCCTTTTCTAACAATAAAACAGAGCCAGTATCCAAATGTTATGATAGAAGGGGAGAGAGGGAGAGTCTATGAGGTAGGACTCTCTTCTAGCTCTCCCCTCCCGCTGAATATACACTCTGAGACTTCAAGGGGGTATTACCCCAAAACTAGGTGACCTGGATGGTCGTGCCGCCCCATAGGAGTTAGGGGCAAGGAGGTATGGGGGACCCCAATCTGATTCCAATTGAGGGCAGGGTTCACGCAAGCCTCCCCTGAGGTCAGCCAACCTCACAGTGGTTGGTCTGGCTCCAAGATGGAGGCAGCCAGACCAAGCTATGATTCCCCTCCCCCTTGTTGTCTCTCAGGCACTCTGGAACGCTATCTGACTAATGAATGTCTTTTATTAATATCAATATAGGGACTTTGGAAAGGAGTGAAGGGCAGAGGGATTTTGGGGTGCCCTCTTCTCTATTTCTATGGGGTCCGTCACTTGGGTGGGAATCTTTGGGATTCCCACTCCTAAGTGTCTCCCCCTTGTCCCTTCTCCTTCTGTTTCTGTTTCTATCCTTTTCTATAATTGCAAGTTACACTGGAAAGGGTCTCTCAGCAAGGTTGGGTAATGGGGGATGGAGCCTAAGAGATCACTCCCAAATGGAGTCCAAACACTTAGCTAACTATGACTGAAGTCTTGCTGGGTAAGAAGCGATGGGGTGCCTTTGACCAGGGAATTGGGGTATCAATGTCCAAAGAAAGATCCTCAGGAAGCCCTCAAGCCTGGAATTAAACTAAGATGTTCTCCTCCACCCTCTCTCAGTCCTCCACCGGAATTCCATTCCTCCTCTCTCCTTCCTCTCCTAGAGAATACCCAGAATTCCCTCTCTGGTCCCAACTGTCAGTCACTGTCACCAACAGCCTTCTTCTGGCTCTTTTTGTCCCGTCCCCCATCCTTACACCTTCCACTTCCACCATCGCCTCAAGATCAGGCTTAGTTAGCATCTCTGGCATGGCCATGACACAATCTCTTCTCAGATCGTCCCACATCCAGTCTTGTCCAATTCCAACAGCCTTAACTAAGCCTCCCGATTGACTTTTCTAAAGTCTAAAAAAAAAGGCTTTTCTAAAGATCTAATCCCATAAATCCCCTCCACACTCAACAAGCGACACTTTCTCCTTATCCCCTCCGTCCTGAATGGAAAGCTCTCCACGGCGGCGGCCCAGGACTGGACCAACCCCACGATTCTGACGAAGGACAGCGGCGAGGGTTGTACCTGGCTCTTCACTTTGATCATACAGCTGATCTCGGAACAGTCCTGAAGTTGAATTTTATGAGGTGGCCTTGAGAAATCCTTTATGTTCCAGACGTACACGTCCGTGTGTCCCGCACATGCCGCCCAGACCTGGTCTTGCTAAAATACAAGTAAAAGTAGGAGGTTTTTATTCTGGCATTTTACGGCTAAGCAACATTGCCTTTGGCAATAATGTCCCACAATGTCCCACTTGTTCGGAAGTACCTCAGGGACCAGCTGGAAACAGAGGAAAGAGGTGGATATTTCCTTAAAAAGCTCATCAATTTTCAGTTCTTGCCGAAGAAACCCATTTGTTGTCACAACCATAATGCTATGGCCTATACCTGTAATGTTGGAAAAGAAAAAAAGAAAAAAGAGCCGTTCACAGCGGGCACATGTGGACCCCCCGCTTCTGAGGAAATGCAGTCTACCCGCCGCCTCCCAGAACCCCCCAAATGGGGTCATGAAGAGTTGGAGTGACCGACGGGACGGAACAATGGGAGGGAAGCGTTTCGCTGAGACACGGTCTGCGGCCTCAGGAAGCTAGAGCTGAGCAGGGAGAGACGGGAGCCCAGCAAACTCGAACACATATTTCTAGCGAGAAGCACGTCGGAATGGGACAAAATCGGGTGTTCCTGGAGGATGGAAGAGGAAAGGCGGTGGCAGGCTTCACGGAGGTGGTGGCAGAGCTCCGTGGAGGCTTTCAAGGATGACGAGGACCAGGGAGTCTCGTCCGTCTCCTGCTTCACTTTGGCAAGGGTCCTGGCCCCTAAATACCTGCTTCATTGCAGAACTGCTTTCCTGATTCATCTGAGCAAATGGCAGTTGGCTGAAGTAACTTAACAAACTATATACATATATATGAAATAAAATTATATATATAATATAAATTTATATAAACATAGTATACATAATTATATTTTATCTTTATATGAAATTTATTTATATAGTCATACAATTAATTATATATTTATATACAATATATGTATTTATATTATATATTTTATACAGCATAAAATAGAATATAAATTTCATACATATGAAATATAAATTTCATACATATGAAATTAAATTAAATATATACTATAAATTTATATAAATATAATATTCTATAATATAAATATATATGTAATTTAAATTATATCTCTATATCTCTCT
>NC_058130.1:696064609-696074327 GCF_016433145.1 Gracilinanus agilis | reverse complement strand
TATCTATATCTATCTATATCTATATATTATATATATTATATATCTATATCTATCTATATCTATATATTATATATATTATATATCTATATCTATATCTATATCTATATATAAAAGAACCTGACCTTTGGATATAACTATTAAAACAAAAGACCCCAAAAAAAGCCTGAATGGGGGAGACTGGGGAGGACTGAATAGTATAAGGAACAGCATGGCAGAAAAGCAGAAGGGGAAACACAAGACATGATCTAGGAGTTCAGGAAAACTTAGTTTGATGAGACCACGGAGGACATGAAGGAAGGGGACATGAGCTATGGGAAGCCTTGAATGACAAGCAATGGAGTTTGAATTTTACAAGTCAACCAATAAAGAACCATTAAAGGTATTTAAGCTAACATATGCAACCCTAGACAAGTCATTTAATCTGTTTGCTTAAGTTTTCTCAACTGTAAAATGGGATACTAATAGCCCCTAGAGTAGGGGTATTGTGAGAATCAGAAATAATGACAACAACAATAATGCTGATAGCTAATATTTATATAGCTCTTACTATGTGCAGGCATCATGCTAATATATTTATTTTTTATAATCATTGTCTCATTTTATCCTTAAAACAACCCTGAGAAATAAGTGCTATTAGTATCCCCATTCACAGATGAGGAAATTGAGGCAAACAGAGGTTAAGTGACTTGCCCAGGGTCACACGGCCAATAAAACGTCAGAGGCCAGATTTGAGCTCCAGTTTTCCTGACTCCACCATGGGATAAAACAAGATATTATTTGTAAAAGTACTTAGTACAGTGCCTGGCACATAGTAGGTACTACATGAACACCTGCTTCCTCCTCCTCTTCCAAATACATGATATGGCCAGATATTTGCATAAGATTTTCCAGTAAGTTCCTAGAGGGTAAAGACTAATTTTTTTACCTTTGTGTTTCCAGCAGCTAATATAGTACCTGGCACATAGTAGGTGCTTATTATTAAATTAAAATAAATGTTTATTATTTACTTTATTAAATAAATAGATGATTAGTTTGGTAGCATAAGGAAGGAAAGATAAGAAGGGAATGTTTTTCCTCCTCACCTCCACCTCCTGGCTTCCTTCAGGATTTGGCTCAAATTCTAAATTTTCCATTCTAAAATGTATAACCGCGGGCAAATTACTGAGCCTCAGCTTCCTTCTCCATAAAATGGGATTATTCACACCCATATTAGTGACCTCAGGAGGCTGTTGTAAGGATTGGATTAGATGAGACAAAATGAGCTTTGCAACCCTTAAAGCACTAGTGGGTGTTATTGTCAAAGAAACCATTAGACCAGAACTCTACTGAAAATTCTCTGCTTCTTGGGTAGAGACACAAAACCACCTAAAACCTGTAAGTCTCAAATTCTAAAAGAAAATCTTTCCTGGCCCTCCCCCAGCCCCATCCCTCTAAGATCACCTTCCACATATTCCTGGACATATCTCCTATGCGCCATATTTTGCTCCTTGAAGACAAGGGACCGTGTTTTTCCTTTTTTTTTTTTTTTTTTTGGATCCCCAGGACTTAGCACCAGATCCAGCATGAAGTCAATGCCCCAAAATGTGTGTTGACCGACTGACCAATATTAGGGTGAGAAGAACCACTAAGGAGCTCTTGGAGTAATCCAATGGGTGACGAGGGCATAGCCTGGCAGGAGTGGAAACAGCGAGAAAGGAGCCAGTGTGAGGACGCCACGGAGAGCCTGACAGCCTCCTCCAACTGAAGATGTTTAAAGCAGCAAATTCAGTGAAGATTGATGACTGTCTTTGGGGAACGGTCTAAGTAGATTCTTACAACCCTGCATGATGTTTCCTGAGCAACGCTGCTTTATAACGATGTTCTTAATGTGTTACAACAGCCTGATGTTGTGAAAGCCTGCAGTCCCCTTTAGAATGATCCCCATTTATAATGGTGTTCCCCTGGAAGCGACTGTCGTCTGTAATGTCATTTTGAGTGATGTCACGGGTTCACACAACCAATTAATTATGTTAGGGAGGCTCTGCTTGGCTACTTTTTCCCTGTGATTTTATGTTATGAACCTCAATTCAACCTTTAATGACAACTATTGGGTTAAAATAACTAATTCAAGGCGTTGAGAAATGAGCAAAAGCTAAATTTGATTAGGTTTAGAGAAAATGTGAGACAGAACAAAGGTTGAATTGGGAGTCAGAAGAGACCTGAGTTTGAATCTGATTTCTGATGTCTACCAGCTGCTTAACCATGGGCAAGCTCCATAAAATGGGATTATTCACACCCATATTAGTGATCCAGGCTGTTGTAAGGATTAGATGAGACAAAATGAGCTTTGTAAACCTTAAACCACAATTGAGTGTTATTGTTAAAGAAACTGTTAGACCAGAGCTCTATTGCAACTCCTCTGCTTCCTAATTACAGATACACAAAACCACCTAAAACCTGTTAGTCTCACCAAAAGCAACATCCTGGCAAAAGAATTTAAACACCATTCGATATGAGGATTAGTGAAAACAAATGGAGATTTTTAACTTGGAAAAACTACTAGGGGGAGATGGGAAGGAGGGAGACAGGGGCTGAGGAGGAGAAGGGGGAGAGAGAATCAGAGAGAGACAGAAAGGGAGGGAGAGAGGGAGAGGGAGGAAGAGGAGAGAACCAGAGAAAGAGAGATGGAAAGATAGATAGGGGTAGAAAAGGGGAGAGAGGGGAGCCAGGAGGAGTCAGGAGGAGGGAGGGGGAGGAGGGAGAGAGAGACAAAGAGAGAGAGGGAAGGAGAGAGAGAGAGGCAGAGAGAAAGAGGAAGGGAGGGAGGGAGATAGAGAGAGGGAGGTATAGAGGGGGACAGAGAAAGAGAGGGAGACAGAGAGAGAGGGAAAGAGAGAGAGAAAGAGAGGGAGGGAGAGAGGCAGGGGGGGCCCACAGAAAGAGAGAGGGAGGGAGGGAAACAGGAAGAGAGAGGGAGGAAGACAGAAAGAGGGAAGAATGGAGGGAGAGAGGAAGGGGGAGAGAGAGAGGGAGGGAGGGAGGAAGACAGAGAAAGGGAGGTAAAGAGGTGGACAGAGAAAGAGAGAGAGACAGACAGAGAGGAGAGGAAGGGAAAGAGGTGAGAGGGAGTGAAGGAGGGGGAAGAGGAGAGAGGCAGAGAAAGAGAGATAGGGGTAGAAAAGAGGAGAGAGGGGAGCCAGGAGAAGGCAGGGGAGGGAGGAATGAAAGGAGCAGGGAGGGAGGAGAGAGAAGGGGAGGGGAGACAGAGAGAGAGAATAACTAGTTTTATGAAAACAAAACCAGAAAAGAATCCAAGTGCTAAGATATATAACATATAATTAGTTATTTTCATTTTGACTCCTCCCTCAGAATATAAGCTCCTTGAGGGCAGGGGCTGTCCTGACTTTTATTTAAATCAGTGATTCCCAAAGTGGGCACTACCACCCCCTGGTGAGTGCTACAGCGATCCAGGGAGTGGTGATGGCCACAGGTGCATTTATCTGGAAGATCCCCAAAAGTGATCTAGTCTATAATTGCTATTAAAACTAAAAAAAAAATTAATTTCCAGGGGGCTAAGTAATATTTTTTCTGGAAAGGGGGTGGTAGGCCAAAAACGTTTGGCAACCACTGATTTAAATAAATGCTTGACATTTTGCGGACTGAAGCGTGAAAATGAACTTAAATAAAAACACAAAGCTAAGTGAGTTCCAAAAGCACATTTTGGTATGTACATCCCCGGACTTACAGCACCAAAGGCGGCCGTTGTGAAGTTTAATAGAAGTCAGAGTCTGACAGGGCAGGTGAAATCTCCTGTTCACTTTCAGGGTACCGGCATTCCAAGCAATGATGACTCCATCCAGACTGCATGAATAAACTTCGCTGCTGCTGTTCAAGAATACAAATTTGAGGACTTATTTTTATATATACTTTAATTTAAATGAGAATATAAATGATCCCTGGATAAAACTGTATAGAAGCCACAGGAAGAGTAAACAAGTTACATGGAGAACTAGGGATAAATTATTGATCCTGAGGAACAAGGAGAACAATTTGATAAGACCAAAAGCTTACTCAAATCCAATAAAGTCAGGACCTGGATGTTGGTTTGTTAGGATGACAGCTGCTTCCTGTCCTGGGCTACCACCTTGCCTCTGATGTTTACTCCCTGGATGTGCCTGTGTAGAAGTCACTTGGCCCCAGTTTCCACCTCTATAAAATAAGGGGGCTGGACTAGATCACCTTCCAGCTTCTAACCTATGTATGGCCCTCTGAGTCTGGGACTTACAGGCAATATTCTATCCTATTATAAGGACTTACACTAAACTCTTATGGGAAGGATGTTGGTGATAATAATTCCCCCTTCTAAAGCACTTTTTGGTTTACAAAGAGCCCCCCTCCCAACAGCCCTTTGAGTCAGAGGGTCTAAACATTATTATTAATACCCATTTTGAAGATGAGCAAACAGGCCAGTTATACTATTAAAGAGGTCCCGGGGGGTAAGGCAGAGAGCACTGGCCACAGAACCAGGAAGGCTTATGTTCAAATCCTGCCTCTAACACATGCTAGCTCTGCTCCTGGGAGCCAGAAAGACTTGAATTCAGGCCCCATCACTGACCCATAGTGGTGGTGTGACCCTGAGTAAGTCACCTCTCTGTCTACTGCTCTTGGCAAATCTGCAAGATTAGAAATAGTTGACTCTGTAGCACTTTGTAGACTGAAAAGTGCTTCCAAAGAGAAATTTGTTTTTATTCTTATCACCACAACATCCCCATAAGAGTTAACTTCCTTGAGGTCAGGGAGTTTCCTCTGTCAATGAAAACAAATCCTAGGCTAGTGCCTCCCCCTCTCTCTGTCTATATCCCTAAAAAGGGGATGGCAAGAGCTTTGGGGTAGTTAGGACATCAGATAGTGGGGGGTCGTTTCTTCCACTAAAACAGGAATTCTCAACATTTTTTGTATCACAGACCCCTCCAGCATCTGCTAAAGCATCTGAGTCCCTGTTTTTAAATCCACAAAACAAAATACATCGAATTACAAAGGATTATATTGAAATAGTTATCAAAAATTTTTAAAAAAGAATAGCTTTAGGGGCAGCTGGGTAGCTCAGTGAATTGAGAGTCAGGCCTAGAGACGGGAGGTCCTAGGTTCAAATATGGCTTCAGACACTTCCCAGCTGTGTGACCCTGGTCAAGTCACTTGACCCCCATTGCCTAGCCCTTACCACTCTTCTAACTTGAAGCCAATACACAGTATTGACTCCAAGATGGAAGGTAAGGGTTTAAGAAAAAAAAAAAAAGAATAGCTTTAGAAAGAATCCCTGTCCAATACAAACAAAACCTCCAATAACTAAAAAGCTAAAATATAATTTATGATGTTAAAGTTTAATTTTTAATATGAACAATAGCCAGAGACCCACAAAAGAGCCCTGCCGGATAGGTTCTAATGAAGACAATGCCTTCTCTTTTCCTCCTTTGTTTTTAATTTTCATGTTAACTTCTAGTTGGTGAACTGATGTGAACAAAGTTTTCATTATTCTAGACAGGACTGCATCATGGTGGGAATGAGGTTAAGTGTGATCTGTGTCCTCTTAAATTCTTTGCCACCATGACATGGTCCTATCTTCACAAGATGGCACTGAATGGTAAGTAAGGCACCGGGTCTTAATTCTGGTTCTGTTTTTTGTTTTGTTTTGTTTTGTTTTGTTTTTTAAACCTTTACCTTCTGTCTCAGTGTCAGTTCTAAGATGGAAGAGTGGCAAAGGCTAGGTAATTGGGATTAAGTGACTAGCCCAGAGTCATACAGCCAGAAAGTGTCTGAGGTCAAATTTGAACCTAGTTCCTCCTGACTCCAGGCCTGGTGCTTTGCTTCTGATTTTTACAAGTCTCTTCATCTTTCCCAGCATCTTCACTGTTTGGGGATTGGGCTTGGACTAGATCAGAGTTGTCAAACTTGTGGCACTCATGTATCAGATTAAAATGTAATTGGGAAACTGTTTAACACAATAGACTAAAATGTAATACAACATAGATAATGATAATTTGTGGTTTCCTAAGTCAATCTGCTGCCCACAGGGATCCATTTCTCTTTGGGTGTGATAACCACTGAATTAGATGATCTAAGGTTCTAATTAGAATTTAACATTTTCAAATTTGTTGGCAAAGAGGGGAAAAGTCATTAAAAATGGCTGCCTATTTTTATAGTCATAAAGACAATCTAGATTATGACCTCTTTTCAGAAATAGATTTTATAACATTTTTTCTTTTCTTTCTTTTTTTTTTTAGTATTTTGATCCTTACCAAAATATACACCAATTATTTCATTCTCTTCTGCCTTAATTTACCTAGATTCCTTGTTTCCATCTTCTACAATTAAATCCATGATGCTAGAGCGATGATCAGTGAGTTGCTTGTTACAGGACATACTATGAATGTTAATAATGTAAATAATGGAGTCCTGAGAGCCAATCCAAACTTGATTCTGTTCCGCCATCAGCATACAATTCTGCAAGAGGCAAAGAGGTTTGGAATTTCCTTAACAAATGAACAAAACTGAAAATTCTGTCTGATGACAGAGATTTAGAATTTTTGACTGATTTCATAGCTTTAAAACAATGTTAAAAAGTAATTATTTTTAACTTGTATTAAATGGAATTAAAACTGAGTCAACTTATGGAAATCAATAAAATATTACTTTTCACTAAGTCATTTACATACAGTTTAATCTATTTGAAGGACTACAGATGAACACTGAACAGGTTGTCTTTTCATAACTGGAATTCACTCCCTTCAATCACTTCTGCCTGCCAGAATCTGATTTTTCTGGGCAGGGGGAGAACTGAGAAAATTCCATTCTCTCCTTTCTTTGCTGAAGGGGGAACCTCTGAGGTGGAATACTGTATAAGTGAGGAAGCACCCTGAATATGGCAAAAAGGTCTTGAGAATATGGCAAATGGAGGTCAATTCAAGGAAATGAAGATGTTTAGCTAATAGAAGAGAAGATTTAAATCAGGCGTTCTTAATCTGAGATCTAAAGATGGCTTACAGGAAGGTCCCTTGGATGAACCAATGGCCAAGTTTAATCTTTGGGTATGCTGGTACACTAACTGATGTTCTATGCTTGGGACCAAAAGGATGGTGGGAATTTGACTCATTAAATTACCAAAGATGATTCTTCTAATTGGGAAATAAGCAATTATTCTTAGCATTCAAGACATCAAAATGCAGCCAAAGAAAAGAAGACAGCCTAATAGTATAGAAGAATGATGCTGTCTACTCATGAGGTGATTACTCTGTTTGTGAGTTTGGTTGGAAGTAATCTGAGATTTAATTCCCAAGACATGTAAAAGTAATTAAAATTTTTATTTTAAATTGCTGGACAGAAAAGATATGAGCAAAGTATTATATATATAAACACACACATAAATACATATTCTCATTTGATCTTCCCAAAATTCCTATGATATGGGTACTATTATTATCCCCATTTTACAGATAAGGAAACTAAGTCTGAAAGAGGCTGAGTGACATGATCAGGGTCACACAGTGAGGAGGTAATGTAAAATGGAATTCTTTGTTCTCTTTGAGTTTATACTTGTGAAAGGGAATCCTTTATTCTCTTTGCCTAGTTGGAGCTAACACTTTGATTAACTTAAGTACCCCTAGTTCCTACCTCACTAGATTGTGAGGACAGGATTAACTCTCCTTTGTCTACCTTTTGATTGAATCAACAAAAAGCTTAACTAAGTGAAGGATTTTGAAAACCATTTAGAGAATTCACACCCTCAGAAACTCAATCAGCCAAAAATCTGTGAACCCTTTTGATCGGTATTCACCCCCCCCCCAGAAGGTGAGAGCTGGTTCCCACAAACATCTCCCCCTGGGCAGTGCTAGACAATTTGGAAACTGTGATTGGCCCCTGTGAAAAGGGGAAGGGTCAAGAAGCCACTATAAAAGGCCCTGAATTTCTGGGGCTAAGAAAAAGCTGACTCCAAGAAAGAAGTTGGCTTCAAGAAGGTCAGCTCAAGGAAGAAAGTCGGCCTCAAGAATCACTTTCAGCTCTAGTCATCTTGACCTGCCTCTTGGAGGGAACTTAGGTGAGTGGATAGCTGGCTTCCCCTTCCTCTCTTCTGGAGAGAGTTTAATTCCTGTTAAAGGTCAACAAGTCCTGGCTGAGTAGAGCACTGGAGCAATATTTAGTTAGATGGGCTAATGTCTTCTCTACCCTTTTGTAATTCTCTGCTTTCCCTCTTTCCACCTCTTTTGTAAGTAAAAGCTATTAAAGTTATTTTGACTTTGAGCAATAATACTGAATTGGCGACCACCACTATTAATTATAATCTTCATATATTTTAGCCAAACCTTTAAAACTTAATCCTTACAGTAACAAAGGCAGGATTTGAACTCAGGTTTTCTTGACTCTTAAGTTTAGCACATTGTTCCACTTGCTTTCCTAGCCTTAGATTTTGTACCATTTAACCCATCATAATATTCATCAGTAAGTATACTTGTTAAGAGTAGGAGAAATGCTGGAGCTGGAATTAGGAGTCCTAAGGCTGAATCTTAGCTCCCACACTTACTGAATGTGTGGGAAAATGGCTTTATTTCATCACTCCAAGCTTTGGTTTCTTCACCTATAGAATGGGGTAATAATATTTTTACCATCTGCCTCACAAAGTTTTTGAGAAAAAGTACTTTGTTACAATTATAAAATATAATATGACATCATATTATACTTTATAATATTGTATAATATTTAATACACAAAATACTAAGTTATTAATATTACTTGCTATTTATTAATATATCACTATAATATTATGTAATAATATATTATATACTCAAAATTAATATATTGCAATATATAAATAAATTAATGTTAATCTGTTATATAAAAGTAATATGATATTAATATATAATAATATAATATAATATAATATATAACATTATATATAATATGATAATATATAATATTATATAATAATAATAGTGATGGTAAACCTTTTAGTGGGGTAGGTGATGTTCTTGGGCATGTGTGAAGAGTGGGAGGGGAGCCACCCTGCCCTGCATCCCTCTGGCTTCTAGTAATGAATGCTGGTGAACACTGTGCTGGGGTGATGGCAGGTGTGCCCACAGAGTGCCCCCTCTGGGACGCATACCATAGGTTTGCCACCACAGAGCTAGTACAATGAAGCCAACTTCCTATGGATCAGTGTTTTTCAGAGTTGTTTGATAACTTGGTAATTTAAATGAGTTACAGGACATCATAGAATATTATATGATACCTAATCTTTGGGGATAAAATAGATCTGGTTTTCTCCAAACTAGGGTGAGTCTGTATTGGGACCTTAGGCTAAAATTTCCAGAATTTAAGAGAATTTAATTTAACACGGACAGGCTGGAAAGTTTGTGTGAAAAGAGAACAGAACATGGGAAAGATACTTACCAACTTAGCAGTTCCGACTTTAAAGGACTGCTGATGAATTGTCCAGGACGATGCATCAAATACAATCACTTTGCCTTCACTTAAGGCACACCACAGTTTGGGATGGGCATCTTCAATCTTTTCTGCTGGATCAAGGTGTCCTAAAAAAAGAAAATCAACCCAGAAACTTCAAGAGGAAACTAGCGCTATAGCACACAAAACCAAAAATGCCAAATGACCTTTTGTAAGTAAGTTTCTTAAGAGGCAGGAATCCATCAATGCCTCAAATAATTCTTTTTTTAATTAAAAAAGATCAATA
>NC_058130.1:695918416-696064219 GCF_016433145.1 Gracilinanus agilis | reverse complement strand
ACAGCCTAATAGTATAGAAGAATGATGCTGTCTACTCATGAGGTGATTACTCTGTTTGTGAGTTTGGTTGGAAGTAATCTGAGATTTAATTCCCAAGACATGTAAAAGTAATTAAAATTTTTATTTTAAATTGCTGGACAGAAAAGATATGAGCAAAGTATTATATATATAAACACACACATAAATACATATTCTCATTTGATCTTCCCAAAATTCCTATGATATGGGTACTATTATTATCCCCATTTTACAGATAAGGAAACTAAGTCTGAAAGAGGCTGAGTGACATGATCAGGGTCACACAGTGAGGAGGTAATGTAAAATGGAATTCTTTGTTCTCTTTGAGTTTATACTTGTGAAAGGGAATCCTTTATTCTCTTTGCCTAGTTGGAGCTAACACTTTGATTAACTTAAGTACCCCTAGTTCCTACCTCACTAGATTGTGAGGACAGGATTAACTCTCCTTTGTCTACCTTTTGATTGAATCAACAAAAAGCTTAACTAAGTGAAGGATTTTGAAAACCATTTAGAGAATTCACACCCTCAGAAACTCAATCAGCCAAAAATCTGTGAACCCTTTTGATCGGTATTCACCCCCCCCCCCCCAGAAGGTGAGAGCTGGTTCCCACAAACATCTCCCCCTGGGCAGTGCTAGACAATTTGGAAGCTGTGATTGGCCCCTGTGAAAAGGGGAAGGGTCAAGAAGCCACTATAAAAGGCCCTGAATTTCTGGGGCTAAGAAAAAGCTGACTCCAAGAAAGAAGTTGGCTTCAAGAAGGTCAGCTCAAGGAAGAAAGTCGGCCTCAAGAATCACTTTCAGCTCTAGTCATCTTGATCTGCCTCTTGGAGGGAACTTAGGTGAGTGGATAGCTGGCTTCCCCTTCCTCTCTTCTGGAGAGAGTTTAATTCCTGTTAAAGGTCAACAAGTCCTGGCTGAGTAGAGCACTGGAGCAATATTTAGTTAGATGGGCTAATGTCTTCTCTACCCTTTTGTAATTCTCTGCTTTCCCTCTTTCCACCTCTTTTGTAAGTAAAAGCTATTAAAGTTATTTTGACTTTGAGCAATAATACTGAATTGGCGACCACCACTATTAATTATAATCTTCATATATTTTAGCCAAACCTTTAAAACTTAATCCTTACAGTAACAAAGGCAGGATTTGAACTCAGGTTTTCTTGACTCTTAAGTTTAGCACATTGTTCCACTTGCTTTCCTAGCCTTAGATTTTGTACCATTTAACCCATCATAATATTCATCAGTAAGTATACTTGTTAAGAGTAGGAGAAATGCTGGAGCTGGAATTAGGAGTCCTAAGGCTGAATCTTAGCTCCCACACTTACTGAATGTGTGGGAAAATGGCTTTATTTCATCACTCCAAGCTTTGGTTTCTTCACCTATAGAATGGGGTAATAATATTTTTACCATCTGCCTCACAAAGTTTTTGAGAAAAAGTACTTTGTTACAATTATAAAATATAATATGACATCATATTATACTTTATAATATTGTATAATATTTAATACACAAAATACTAAGTTATTAATATTACTTGCTATTTATTAATATATCACTATAATATTATGTAATAATATATTATATACTCAAAATTAATATATTGCAATATATAAATAAATTAATGTTAATCTGTTATATAAAAGTAATATGATATTAATATATAATAATATAATATAATATAATATATAACATTATATATAATATGATAATATATAATATTATATAATAATAATAGTGATGGTAAACCTTTTAGTGGGGTAGGTGATGTTCTTGGGCATGTGTGAAGAGTGGGAGGGGAGCCACCCTGCCCTGCATCCCTCTGGCTTCTAGTAATGAATGCTGGTGAACACTGTGCTGGGGTGATGGCAGGTGTGCCCACAGAGTGCCCCCTCTGGGACGCATACCATAGGTTTGCCACCACAGAGCTAGTACAATGAAGCCAACTTCCTATGGATCAGTGTTTTTCAGAGTTGTTTGATAACTTGGTAATTTAAATGAGTTACAGGACATCATAGAATATTATATGATACCTAATCTTTGGGGATAAAATAGATCTGGTTTTCTCCAAACTAGGGTGAGTCTGTATTGGGACCTTAGGCTAAAATTTCCAGAATTTAAGAGAATTTAATTTAACACGGACAGGCTGGAAAGTTTGTGTGAAAAGAGAACAGAACATGGGAAAGATACTTACCAACTTAGCAGTTCCGACTTTAAAGGACTGCTGATGAATTGTCCAGGACGATGCATCAAATACAATCACTTTGCCTTCACTTAAGGCACACCACAGTTTGGGATGGGCATCTTCAATCTTTTCTGCTGGATCAAGGTGTCCTAAAAAAAGAAAATCAACCCAGAAACTTCAAGAGGAAACTAGCGCTATAGCACACAAAACCAAAAATGCCAAATGACCTTTTGTAAGTAAGTTTCTTAAGAGGCAGGAATCCATCAATGCCTCAAATAATTCTTTTTTTAATTAAAAAAGATCAATATTAAGATTCTCTTTTGTTCTATTCCCTAAGTCTCTCCTTGAAATCTTATTCATTACTAAAAGAGAAAGTGATTAGTCATGAGATAAAAGGAAAAAGAGCCTGTTAATATGATGGTGATTCTGCCTGGTGAAGTGGTTTTGCCACATTCAAACAATCAACATTTATTATATGCCAGACATCGTATTAAAGGCTGGGGATACAAAAAGAGGCAGAAGACAGTCTCTACCCTCAAGGAGCTTATAATCTAATGGGGGAGACAACATGCAAACAAGCTATATATATAGGATAAATAGGAAATAGTTAATAGGAAGGCACTGAAATTAAGAAGAGTTGAGAAAGGCTACTTATAAAGGATGGGATTTTAAATCATGTAACCATGGAAAAATACCCTAAACTAACTAATTAAATAAATAATTTTTCTTTAAAAAAAAAAAAAAGGGATTTTAGTTGGGACTTAAAGGAAACTAGGGAAATCAGTAGGTGGAGTTGAGGGAGAATATTCCAGGAATGGGGGCCAGCAAGTGAAAATGCTCAGAGGCAAGAGATGGCATGTGTTGTTTGTGGCACAGCCATGGAGACCAGTGTCACTGGATTGAAAAGTACGTATTGGGAGTAATATATAAGAAGACTGGAAAGGTAGGAGAGGGCTAGGTTATGAATGACAAATAGAGAATTTTGTATTTTGATCCTAGAAGCAAAGGGGAATTATTGGAGTTTATTGAGTGGGGTAGGTAGGACATGATCAGACCGACTATCCCTCTGGAGTCAGACTGGGAGGAGCTTATTGGCATTTTATTCTTGACAAAGGGAGTTACTTCATGGGCAAAAGTCAAATGTTCCCACTTGTGATTTAGGAATATCAATTTGGTAGTTGTTGGATGAGACTATGGATGAGAGAAAGGAGAAACCGGAAACCAGAAGGCCAGTTAGTAGAGTATTGCTGAAGTGCAGGACTGAAGTAGGGTGATGGCCACTTGGTGGGGATGCAACAAGTATTGTGGAGTCAGAACTGATACAACTTGATGCCTGATTGGTTGAAAAGAAGGATAATGGTGCCCTATAAGAAAGTGAAGAGAAGAGGAAGGCTTATGGGAAAAGGTGAGTTTTGTTTTGGACATGTTGATTCTGAGTTGCTTGTGGGACACATAGGTAGAGAAGTCTAGGAGACGGTCAGTCAAGACTCAGGGAAGAGATGAGGATAGAATATGTAGATCCGGGAATCATTCTCATAGAGATGATAAAGGAAGCAATGAAAAGTGATTAGATTATGAAGAAAAAGCATGAAGAGAAAAAAGAGAAGAGGATCTAGCAGAGAACCTTGGGAAAAGTCTATGCTTAGGAATGGGAAATGGTGGTGAATCCGCAAAGGAGAATAAAGAAGGAATAGTCAGGCAGGCTGGAGGAGATACATAAAATAATCATATGAATTAACAGGACAGAGTATACAAGAGGAAGGAGTAATCAACTGTGTCAAAGGATACAGTGAAGTATAAAAGGATGAGAACTAAAAAAAACCATTGGATCTAGTAATTAAGGGCTTGGAGGTAACTTTGGGAAAAGCAATTTCAGTTGAGTGGTAGGATTGCAAACCATTTTACAAGGGACTGTAAAATGAGGAGAAGCAATGAAGTGGAGGGAATGAACACAATATAGTTGTGTTTTTTTTCTTAAGGCATTGGCTTAAGAAAATAGGAAAGAGATCTGTAGAAGGATAGCTTGAGAGACTGAAGAATGAAGAGATTGATCATTTGAAGATTCAAGGGGCAGTTTTGTAACCATGAGAAGAGGGGAATCTAGATATACTTTAAGTCATCATGGAAGAAGTCAGTGAAAAATGGATACTCAGGGTTAGTAAAAAAAGATGATCAAAGAATGATCAGAGTGCCCAGGGAAGATGGAAAGGGAGAGGATCAAATTTACCCAGAGACCCATTCCCTGTTGCTATGTGATTTTGTTCAGAAACAGTCAGCAGCATGCAAGGAAGAGTCAAGGAAGCGGATGGGGAGAAAGGTGTTTGGTACAGCAGGAGCAGCAATAGGATGAGGGAGAAGGCATCTGAAGGGAGGGATCAGTGTAAGTTTCGCTGGTTAACAATAGGGTTAAGAATGCAAAGTGAAGAAACTGAAGTCAGAATATGAGTGATGGACTGGGAAAGCTGGCAAGGATGGAGTGACTAGCGGGAACAATGCCCATGAAAAATAGTTTTAGGATGAGTGGAAAAAGAAGAGAGGGACAGCGGGAAAGATAAGAAATTGAGAGAAGCTTGTAGAGTTCTGGGTTATGATGACATCAAAAGTATGACCATTCCTGTGCCTAAATGGGGTGGACTAAAGGGAAGGTCAACGAAATTGCCAAGCCAGCATGTCCTGATTAGAGTGGAAAGGAAGACTGGGTCAGGTGCTGAGCTTGAGAAGGGAGTGGGAAGACTAATCCAAGGGCTAGCAGATTTAAAACAACCAAGGAACGGGTAGGATGATGCAGATTAATGTGAGTTATTATCATCGTTATTATGGATAAAATGAATTTCAAAGGAGGGAAAGTTGCTGAGTAATGTCAGCAAAAGGAGGATTTGGAAATGGCTTTGGGGAACACTGAGTATCCAAACTCCTCCTTCTGGCCAACAAGTCAGGATTTTAAAGAGAGAAAAAGCAAAGAGGGCTGGGAAAAGCCCACACTGCAGCATCTTCTGCGAGGAGCCCGGTTTTCATGAGTGCAAGAAGAGGGAAGGATCAGGGTATACAGAGAGGAAGGAACAGCTTCCTCCAAGCCCAGCAGTTCTGTCCACATTTATATGACTTCTTTCCACCTCTCCACTTCACCCCAAGGCTGTCCTTCACTTCAGATCTAAACCAATGTTTGTTTAAAAACACCAAATTCCCCTGCCCTCCCCTCAGCAACTCACCTGGCGTGTATAGCAAGATATCTATGGCTTGTGGGCTAGTTTCTCCTAAAGAAGGATTTATTTTATGCTTCAGTGTCTCTGAAGTTGTTTTTGGAACTGACATAGGCACTAAAATAGATGAAGCAAATGGTTCAAAAATTAGTTAAGTTTGCAAGAGTGGCATTCATTAATCACCTACTGCATACGTGCAAGTCGTGATGGAGCTAGCTGCTAAGGATACAAAGACCAAACAGAGAGCCCTTCAGAAGGGAGCTGACATTCTCTCTGGGGAAGACAACACATGTATGAAAAAAGCTATAAGTAATTTCAAGAGGGAGAGCGTACTCAGTTGGGAGAATAGGTAGAGGCCTCTCATAGGATTGGAAGGATAATCTAATATGTCTTGTCGTTTCTTCTCTATCGCCTATACTTAACATGCTCTGTTATTCTATGGGGAGAAGAGAGACAGGAAAATTGCTAAAAGGATAACATAATATTTATATAACGTATGATATTGTAAGAATTATAAAATGAACAATCTATAATGTGATAATTTCAATATACAAAATATAACATTGTATTTTATAAAGTATTATATTTTATACTATAAAGTGCCGGCCCAGAATCAGGAAGACCTGAGTTCAAATTTCATCTCAGATACTTTGCTAGCTGTGTCTTAACCTCTGTTTGCCTATTTCATTGGAGAAGAAAATGGCAAACCACTCTAGTATCTTTGCTAAGAAAACTCCATATGGGGTCATGATGAGTTGGATATAACTGAACAACAACAAAATTATAAAGTATCTAACATTTATATAATGGTCTAAGGTCTGCAGAGTGCTTTACATACATTCCCTCATTTGATCTCCACAGTAACCCAGTGAAATAGGTAGCTATTATTATCCCCATTTGCCAGGTGAGGAAACTGAGGCAAACAGAGGTGAAGTGACTTGTCCAGGGTCACACAGCTAGCAAAGTGTCTAAGAATTTGGACTCAGATCTTCCTGACTCTAGGCGTGGTGCTCTATCCACTGAGCAGGTCATTCAAAGTTCTCTGGGTTCTGCTAGATATGAGATTCCCAGAGCTGAGTCTTCTTGGGAATTCCTGGGGTTGGCTCCTATGGTGAACTGCTCTGGAAAATCAGGACAGTCTTTAAAGAATTAATTGGCAGTTAAAAAAAATAAACAAGTTCCACTTCTATTTTCTAGCTGAATTGACTAATCTCCATTGTAGGTTGCACGGTTTCTACTGATAGCTGTACCAATAACAAAGAAGACTTCTGACTGGGTCTTTCCATGATTGACTTAGCAAGTAAACTACATACATGCTGAAATGAATAAGATATTACATTAATTCAAAAGAGAAAAAAATCCCCCCTACAAAAGCACCTCATTTAAACAATCCCTAGAAAAGAAATCATTTGAGAAAATTAGGAAAACAATTTGAATAATATGACAAAATGCCAATTAGATTGGAAACAGGGGTGTGTACTGCTATTTCAAAAATGTTGCTCTTACTTTCAATCTTCATCTTATCAAAATAAGATAATTTGGAGGCAGCATAAATAGCATTTGATGACTGAAGTGCACCAACCACAGCATCCATTAACAAAACATTGGTCAGTGCTTGCTGGATATATTGGGGATCCTAGAAGAGAAAGAATCCACAAACCAAAGTCAAATTATTTCTTTGTCTTTAAGGGAGAGTTGTTGTTATGAGCATCCCTCATAACATGGCCACAACCATCACCGATTTATAATAAAAAACATAATAAATAAAATAAAAACCATAATAAATAAAAACATAATAAACCAAACATAAAACATAATAACTAAAGTGGTAGTTGGAGTTCGGTATGGATAGTATATCTAGAAATGATGATGATTTAAAAACAAAAGGTGTAAATATAATTTTAATAATAATAATAATAACGATAACCAGCACTTCTATGAGGTCTTCAGGTTTACAAAGTCCTCTGCGTATATCGACTCAATTGATTCTCACAAGACTCATCCCTGTGAGGTAGCAGCTGTTATCATCCTCTTTACAGATGATGAAACGAGGGTAGACAGAGGTTGAGTGACTTGTCCAGCATCACAGAGCCACTGAGTTTCAGAGGCAGATCCAAACTTGGGTCTTCCTAAGCCTCTTATTTACACTGCTCAGTCCTGCTGTAGGGTTAGACCAATTAAAACCTATCCAGTTCGGTCCTTAAACTACTACCATCTGACTGCCCCTCCCTGATTACTTTCATTACTTTTTCAATGTTTTTATTTCTTCAGTTACATATAGAAACAATTTTTATGTATATATAAAATTTTATCTTGATTATTTCCATCTATAAAATTTTTTTCCCACAAGTGGACATCAACAAGTCATTTTTCAAACAATAATTCTTTATTTTATTTTTTAATTTGTTTTTTAATTAATTAATTTAGAATATTTTTCCATGGTTACATAATTTATGTTCTTTCTCTCCCCTCCTCCCCCCTATAGAAACAATTTTTTGACAGTTGTTTCCCAATTGCTTTCATTCCACACAGTCTGGATACTCCTTCTACCTCCTCTGTTCAGATATATTCCTCAGGAATTAAGTACCTCCAGTGATGCTGTGAGCTGCTGGCGGGTAGGAAATACTTAGTATTTTGTCTTTGTATCCTTGTCCCCAAGTCTTATACATATTAATATACACTTGTTGAAATGAAGATGTTTCTAGAGAAATAATATATTTCTTTTTTTTTAACCTTTACCGTCCATCTTAGAATCAATACTGTGTATTTTTTTTAAATAAAAGAGCTTTTATTTGAATATTAATTACCCTCTGCTCCTACATCCAGTGTCTGTAGAGGGTGGAATGAAATTTAAAATACAGACAAAAGTACTTTCTATGCAGCTTGTAAGACAAACAGAGATTAGAGTAATCAGTTAGTATTTTAGTCAAATCACAAATAAGGTATCCTATTATCTAATAAATTTTATTTTCATGTAAACTTGTGTCTGGTGACATCAGTATTTGGAATTTTCAGCAATATTGTGTATTGGTTCTAAGTCAGAAGAGTGGTCAGGACTAGGCAGTGGGGGTTAAGTGACTTGTCCAAGGTCACCCAGCTAGGAAATGGCTGAGGTCAGATGTGAACCCATGACCTCCCTACTCTGGACCTGGGTTCTCATTCCACTGAGCCACCTAGTTTTCCCCCAAAATAATATATTTCTAATGTTTTTTAAAGGCCATTAAAATTATAGACTGAAGTGCCTTGTGCATTTGAGATTTTTGTAGATTTTTTTCTTACTCTAAATTCAATATGGCCCATGCTAATGAAAAGATATAGAATATAGTTAATAACTCTTGGATTGAAAAGTCATTTACAGTCACAGAATTGTAAAATTCTTGGTACTCTCTTCCTCCTTTTCTTCCTCTCTACTATTATCACTGTCATTGTTGACTCTTTATGACCCCATTTTGGGATTTTCTTTACAAAGATACTGGAGAGGTTGGCCAGTTCCTTTTCCAGTTCATTTTACAAATGAGGAAACTGAGGCAAGAAGTGTTAGTGACCTGCCCAAGGCCACACAGCAGCCAGCAAGTGTTTGAGGCTAACTATGGACTCGGAAAGACAAGCCTTCCAGGCCTGGCACTCTCTCCACTGCAGGATCAAACTACAAAATCACAGAGTGGGTTCCGTTTTATATTTTGGTCCAGTTCATGGGTAACTGTAGTTAGGAACGTCACTACTTGATCAAGTATCTCTTTGTGTTTGGCTGGAACCACAGGCACACTTTTGAGCCCAGGTACCCATTCGAAGCCTTTCCCATATGGAAGGGTTTACTTAAGCTTATCCTCAGCTGGAAGAACTTTAGAGATCTAACTGGGTCAACTTCATGCCACTAGGCATTCGATGGTGAATTGGCAGGAAGAGGACCCCAAGCTGTGGAAATCATAGGTCCGACACAACACAAATCAAAAGAAAATTTTATACATTTAAGTGGAAAAAAGTAGACTAACAGATACTAGAAGTATTGTATAGGCAATGAATGGATTTAGGCACACGGAATGTTTAGGTGCAAAGCTTCATGATTAGGTCTTTTATTTTTTATTTTATTTTATTTCTTCATTTTGAAATTTTTATTTAGTTAATTAATTTAGAACCTTTTTCTATGGTTACAGGGTTCAGTTAATGATTAGGTCTTTTCGAATGTGTTCAACACTGTTGAATGAAAAAACTTTAAGACTTTACTAAGTCTTTTAAGTATTCACAGCCAATGTAAAACAGAAAATGGCACAGTCAAGCTTCCTTGTAACTAACCCAAAAACTAGAGCCATGGCAGCTGAGCTCGGGGTTGGTGCAGTACAGGTGCAAGTTTGGGGACCTGGTCTGGAGACGAGGCATATCATCTTATTTCCTAACCCACTTCTCTCTGGGCTCCTGCTTATTCTTTCCACACAATACAGTACCCACCTAAGTGCCACCGAGTCTTTTGGAGACAGACGGGCAACATGCTCTTTTAATGATTCTGATAATTAAGATCTCTTTGGATCTAAATGTAAAAACAGCTTGACTATCTGCAGGAGACTGCAATGAGGACATCAGGTTCAAATTACTGCATTTCACATGACCAGGGCCTAAGAGCTCAGCAGTTTGACATTCTGGCAAAAGAAACCAACGTGATGAGATCAACACTGATTTAAAAAAAAAAAAAAAGCCCGACAAATAAATGATTCAACCACTAGTTCTCTAACCTTATAATCATCAGCCATTTTCTTTCCAGCCCACATCTCTTTGACCATCAGGTGCCAAAGATCACACTCTGTTTTAAGATTAGCCTCAAAGATTTCCTTTTTGGAAAGAGTTTTAATTTTTAGAGTGGGTATCCTTCGAACCAGAAAGGCTACAGTTGTACTTTTCACTTCCTGTAAATTGAGAGAGAGAGAGAGAGAGAAAAAAAAAAAAAGGTGAGTTATAGGCTTCCATCCTGCTCCTCCAAGTGAAAATCAAACCCATAGAAATGTAAACTAATTGGAGAAGAAAGTCAATTGGATTTTTGTTTGAATTAAGTAATATTTTTAAAGATTAGTAGTGTTACCATCTGTTAATACAGACCAAAGAATTGATAGATTCTATAACTAGAAGGAATTCTAGAGGTCATTTAGCCCAGCTCTCTCAGTTTACAGTTGAAGAAACTGAGCCCCAGGGAAGTTAAGAGATATGCTTAGGAGTTAATAGCTGATTAGGAACAAGCATCCTCTGAGAGTTGCTTTAATAAACACAGAAAAATGAGAATAAGGAGCATACCAGTTATTGGCACATAATTAATTTCTTATAAGAGGAATATAAGGATAAACAACTAAATATAATATTTATATTTACAAATATATAAATATAAAATAAAAATAAATTAATAAACTATCATAATAATAAAATAAATGAATGAATATAAGGATAAACAAAAGGAATGAAGAAATATGAGCTCTTAAAAGAGTTTATTTTCTTAATTCTTCTTAAGATTTCTAGCAGGGGGCTTGGGAAAACTGGTCTTTGAGGGCCCTTTCAGTTCTGGATTCCATAATAATAACAACAAAATCTAAGATTTGTAGAGCACTTCAAGGCTCACAAAGTGTTTTATAAATATTATATCACTTTAGATTCACAACAACACTGAGGGGGTAGGTACTATGATTATCCTCATTTTACAGATGAGGAAACTGAGGCAGTGAGAGAGGTTAAGTAATTTGCCCAGGGTCATACAGTTAGGAAGTGTCTGAGAACAGACTTGAACTCAGGTCTTCCTGATTCCAGGCCCAGAGCTTCATTTATCCACTGTGGCTAGTTACATAACTAGTGTAAAGTGCTTCATGTATATTAATAAATAATTTTCCTAGAAAGAAGAAAATGATTAGTTTTAGAATAAATTTTGCATTAAAAAAATAACTCAAATATAGAATTAAGCATGAATGCTGGAAATATATGATATAATAGTAACACTTAAAATGAACTAAACTCTAAGATTTGCAAATCAATTTTCATACATTATCTCACTGGATTCTCATAGCAACTCTGGGAGGTAGGCGTTTCCTCTTCTTATTGAGGAGGAAACTGAAGCACTAGAGGTTGTGACTTGCCCAGGGTCACACAGCTAGTATCTGAAGTAAGATTTGAACTCAGTAATCCTGATTCCAAGTCTAGCACTCTAGTTACTATTCCACTTGGCTACTGAGTTCAGTTTCATACAACAAAATTGTTTCTTCTGATAAGTCTCCCCAGATATCAATGACCTGAAACCAAAAAGCAAGCGAGCCACCCTGAGAGAGAGACAGCAGGTGGCATGGACACGGCAGGTCAGTGTCCACCACTTCCCCTCAGACTCTGATGGAGATGGTCCAGGACCTTGAACCTGATGGTCTGGCTGCCCAGTGCTGATAGCCGCCATCCTAGGAAGTAACTGAAAAGGTACCCTGGCCACTGCTCCTGTGGGCGCTGAAGTCACATCTATCAAAGACCCAGAAAAGAGAATTCCTGTCCCCAAAGCCCTTAACACTATAAAAATGGTTCGACATTAGAAAATGGTCTGGTTTTTAACAATGGAGATGCCATTAAAGAGCTTTCCTGCAGCACTCTAAGTACCAAGGGACCTTTGAAACCTCCCTTACGTGTTGTCTCTTCCACTAGAATGTAATCTTGTTGAGGGAAAGGATTGTCTCACTTACCCATTTGTATTCCCAGAGCTTAATGCTGGGCTTTGTATACAGTAAGGATTTCATAAATGGCAGAGAGGGGCTGCTTTATTATTTAATTTCTAGCTCTGACCTTTCTAAGCCACCAAATAGAGAGAATCTTGGTTTCAAAAACCCTTGAATGTCTTTCCATGTTTTCCCACTCTCTTGGATAAGCTGGTTTCATTTAGCTGAGAAAAGACCCCTTCCCTGTAGGAAGAATTCCTTGAAGGAACGTAGGGATAGCTATAACACCACCACAGAATCATGAGGATCATGGATTTAAAGCTGAAATCAAGTCCAAACTCCTCATTTTATTTATGTTTTTTAATTTTATTTTTTAGAAAAATTTTCCATGGTTACATGATTCATATTCTTACTTTCCCCTTCACCCCCAAACCCCCCACCCCCAGAGCCGATGCACACTTCCACTGGTTTTAACATCTGCTCCTCATTTTATAGATGAGAACACTGAGGCGCAGAGGGTCAGTGACCTTCCCAAGCAGCTTAGAGCCAATAAGTGTATGAGGAAGGCTATGAGCTCGTCCTCCTGACTCAAAGTGCTCTATCCACTGTGCCACTGCTGTTCATCCTTCTTTTTGAAGAGAACCAGGGCTGAGTCAACTTGCAAGTGAGCCGGATATAATCGATGCAGAGCTGCACAGTCATCAGCCTCACTCTCTCTTCCACAGTCATCCAAGTCTAGTGGCAAGACAAAAGTCAGGAAGACTGGCAATGGCCTGGGATGTAGACTTTGGCACCTCTGATGTCTGACCAAGCTCTCAAAACTCCATAGCGCCTCCTTGTGCTGCCTTCATGACCCCTGGAACAAATTGCTCCCATCTGCTCCTTCTGCCAAGGGAAGTCTCACATGCTTGGGGTAGGCACCCTCCAACTTACTGATGGGGTTGAAGTCTGTCAGTTACCCTCATCTGCCAAGACGGTTTTATTGGGATGTGGCTGCTTCACATGCTGCAGCTTCTTTTTTTTAATATTATTTATTTTTGTAAATGAGGAATCTTAAAAAACCAGAACCCCAAAATATGTACCCAAATAAACAGCTGAAAAATCATTTGCTTTCATCTGCATTCTGATGCTAACAGTTCATTTATTGGAGGTGGATAGCCTTCTTTTTCATAAAACTCTCAGAATTGTCCTGGATCTTTATATTGCTAAGATTAGTAGAGCTTCTTCTTCTTCTTCTTTCTTTTTTTTTTAAACCCTTATCTTCTTATAATCAATTCAAAGTTTCAAGGCAGAATAACGGTAAGGACTAGATCAGTGGTTCCAAAACTTTTTTGGCCTACCGTCCCCTTTCCAGAAAAAATATTTCTTAGCCCCCTGGAAATTAATTTTTTTTAATTTTAATAGCAATTAATAGGAAAGATAAATGCACCTGTGGCCATCACCGTTCCCCTGGATCACTGCAGCACCCACCAGGGTGTGGTAGTGCCCACTTTGGGAATCACTGGGCTAGACAATGGGAGTTAAGTAACTTGCCCAGGGTCACACAGCTAGGAAGTGTCTAAGGCCAGATTTGAACCTTCCAATTCTAGACCTGGCTCTCTATCCACTTTGCTCCCTACCTGTCCCAACATGCTACAGTTTCTTGGAGTCAAAGGTGAATGAACAGCCTGAAAAAGGGCTCACACCAAAAGTGCTAAACTTCCCTGAACACCTCATCCACTGTATTACTAAAAGAATGACTCAAGCACCCCTGCTTCATACTCCAAGGGGAAATCTCATCACCCAGGAAAGAGTCTGGTGGTGACCATGTTCACATTTTAAGATCATCTTTAGGGGAATAATGAACTGGAGGAATTCCATGTGAACTGAAATGACTCCCAGGAATTGGTGCAGAGTGAAAGGAGCAGAACCAGGAAAACATTGTACACAGAGACGGATACACTGTGATAAAATCAAATGTAATGGACTTCTCTACTAGCAGCAATGCAATGACCCAGGACAATTCTGAGGGACTTAGGAGAAAGAACACTATCCACATCCAGAGGAAGAACTGTAGGAGTAGAAACACAGAAGAAAAACAACTGCTTGATCACATGGGTCAATGGGGATATGATTGGGGGTATTGACTCTAAACGATCACCCTAATGCAAATATCAATAATATGGAAATAGGTCTTGATCAATAACACATGTAAAACCCAGTGGAATTGTGCATCGGCTATGGGAGGGGGTTAGGGGAAGAGAGGGAAAGAACATGAATCGTAACCATGGAAAAAATACCCTAATTTAATTAATTAAATAAAAATTTTCATTAAAAAAAAATAGAACATCTTTAGGGCAGCTGCCACAGTCTCCTCATGACCCTCTTCCTTGAGTGCTGTTATAAGGGAAGGGGTTAGGATCTGAGAAAATCAGTCAAGGACTATGGGAAGGAAGGAAGGAAGGAAGGCAGGCTCCTAGTGACAGAAAAGCTCTTCTGGGTGTTAGGAAGACAGCCAGCCCCAAGGTAGGAGACCATCTTACTCTCCTGAACTTTTCCAAGCACTCACTTTCATAAAGTGATAGAATCCCACCCTGCCCTGATTCTAGTTCTTCCCCTCCTCCTTATGGTCACAGTTCTGTACTGTGATCAACTTTCTGACAACTTTAAGTAAGATATGGAACCCTGGACTTATTCTCACACTAAGATGAGATGACAAGGCTGCCATGACTCTTCTTACCTCTATATTTCTGAAGGTAGAAATTTCCATATAGCCGGGTCTTCCTTCCATAAGGAGGAACAAGCGCTTCTGGGTCATGGCTATTTTCCCCACTCCAAAGTTCGTTTTGACCGAGCTTGACAGTTTGTAGACACATTCGTTTTTATCTAGGTGCTCGATGACCTGGGGTGGAAGATTGACCTCCTGAGCCTCTGCCTCAGTCTCTTTCCAGTAGTTGTAGAAATCTCTGAATGTTTCAGGGTCAATTTGCTTCTGGTGCCCTTAATTTCGAAGAGAAATTCCTTTTAACATCAGAGTCATTGTGACGTCCTACAAAACCCAAAGCTCATCAAAACAGCAAGACAATGCTCTAGTCAACCTAGTTCTAGGAAAATGACATCTCTAAATGTTCTAGGTCAAGTCCTTAACCTGGATCCATGAACTCTCAAATTAGTTGTTCTATGAGAATGACAATACTAAATGTTCTAGGTCAGGGATTCTAGGCCAGTAGCTGGGTCCACGTAACCTCAAGTCAGTAATTTTCTGAGAATGCCATTGCTAAATGTTGTAGACAAAGCCCTTAATCTCAGTCTGCAGACCCTTAATTAGAACTTATTAGAACAGATTCATTCAATCTGAAAATGACATCTCTAAATGTTCTAGGCCAGGCATTCTGAACCTGGGGTCCACAGACTCGAAAGAATTCAGATGGGACAAAAATGACATTTTTATTTCAAGCTACATGGTTGTCTTTGTAATCCTATATTCTGTTTTATGCATTCAAAAACTTTATTCTGGGGAGTCCAGAAGCTTCACGGGGTCCATGATGAAAAAAAGGTTACAAATCCCTGCTCTTCTGTTTTAGGCTCTAGTAGAGATCTGAGGTGATCTGTGCACAGAGCTGAAAAAGGTAAAAGAGTAAACCATTAGCTCCAGTTTCTACAATGGATGGAAAAGCTCTATGGAAAAATCACTGGGGGCAGGGATTTGAGGGGTGGTAAAGAGATGGCTCTTCTTTTGTGTATCTCCTGAGTATTTGAGATAGATTTATTCTTGCCCAACCCCACCCACAGTTTTTCTACCTATTCAACTATGAAGGCTAGGGCTTAAGGTCCCTTAAAGACCCATAGTTCTAAGAGGGTCCCTGTCTCACTGGAGAGAGTGTAAAGGAAGAATTTAGAGGAACAAAGTTAAAAGAGAGGAGATGAACCCAGTTCTGTATGACAGGATTAGCCCAAAGTGCAGAATAATTTTAAGACTTTAGAAATTAATCAACTGTGTCTTGTGGCAAGTTCTGTTGTTGTTGTTTTGTTTTTTGTTTTGCTATTTCTTTCCTTCATCTTCTAGCAAGTAGCATTTTTAGTCCCATTTTACCTCCCTGGAGAAGAAAGAGAACAAGAGTGTGACTTATTGCTGGGACTGAGAAAACTTCTGTAACCCTCATAGGGTCACATAGGAGCAAGTGGTATCTCCCAAACGACACTTCCAAAGCCAAAGTGAGGTGGATACAGGAAAGAGTCTAGAATTAAGTTATTTTGTGCTCTATCCTTGCCACTTTAGGGACATCTATAGGTTGCCACAAGTAAAAACTTGAAAAAATGCCAAAATATCTGGTTGCCAAAAAATTAATTACGCAATAGCCTAGAGAAATGTAGTCATTTCTTTAACAGGGATTGCCAGTTTCTTTATGATGATATCTTCATTCTGAATAGAAAGAGTTCCTGATGTTGCTAGTAGGTACAAGTATAAGGATTAACAAGGTCTACTTAGGTGAGCCAGGGTTAGCCCTGCAGGTAGAAGCGAGGGCAATGAGTAGAGCGGTTTAATGCAAAAGGAAAGAGGGGAACTGTTAGATCCTCTGCTACAGAACTGGAACCTAATGCTCTATTTAGTATCTTCTAAAAGGAGACCTTGAAGAGGACATTCAGGTCATTCCATAAGCCCCCAAATACTTTGTGTTGAGCCACCCAACAAGGTACTTATAAGCTCAAAAATGGTGATGAGGTACCTGGTACCTCACTTCAATGTCATCAGGCATAATATTAGAGTTTTCAATGGAATCCACTGTGGCATGATCATTTGAACACAAATTAGGACAGAAATAGAAGAAGTAAGCCACGAATGGTGAAAAAACCAGCACTTCATCATCAGACTCAGATTGGGGGTCTCTGATGACACCAAGGCAGGCCCCTGCTATCTACTTAACACCATCACTGAATCTCGTGACAGTGAGGGACTGGGGCCTAATTCCTCTTGGGTCCCAGGTTTGAAGATTTTACTCCAGAATCTTTTGCCTCATATGAAAGCAGCACGAGTTATCTCCTGTCTAATGTCTAATTAGATCAAGCACACCAGCTGCCACTGGTATCTGAGCTCTACCTTGGAACCAAATTCCTCTCTTACTATTACTAGGCCTGAGAGGAAAGGACTCTCACCTTGGAATGTGGGGGTTGACTTCTTGACTGCAAGTGCTGAGGTGGGGGTGGGGGGGATCCACCTGGTCCCTAACCTGGAGCTGCCTGACCTGAGAACTTACTGCCATGTATGCCAGCATGTCTACTCTCTCCCTAATTACCAAAATTGAGAAACACCACCTTCCCCTTCCTTCCCCTCTAAGTGCACTGATATCAGGCTTAACTTGAAACTGAAGGCATATTTCACACATGGGATCTCTCTTGGATGCGTCTCATTGGAAGAGGTAACAGAACTGGCACCAAGGGTGAGTATATTCAGAAATACATACAAGGAACTCAGTCAAGGCTTAGTGGCTGCACAGAGAAGTCACCAACCAACCTATACTTTAAAAGATGTGTAAAGCCAGGGGTGGCTGGATGCATCTGTACTAGGTGCTACTAGAGAGAGCTGAAGGTGGTGGATCCCTTCAATTTAGAAGTTCTAAGTTGCAGAAGACTAGGATGATTGGAGATCTAAACTATCTTTGGTATCAATACGGTGAGCTCTGGGGAATGAGGAGATATCTACTGATGAACTGGATCCATACTGGAAGGCAACACATCAAAGCTATGTCAACCAGTAGAGGCATTGATCCAGTATGTAGTCCCTGCATTTCCATTCTGAGCAAAATCAGAACATCAAGTATCAAAACAAAACAAAACATGTTAGTAAAAAGATATATACAGAAGATGAAATCAAGAGCAGATAAATTTTACAATTTAAAAAATGATATAATCCTATCAGGATAATGCAAAAGTATACAATACTTTGATCAAGGAAGGCTAAGATAACAAAATGGTGGGGATTTTGTTGCTTTATTTAGAAGAGGATCAAAGTAGAGATAAGACCACTGCTCAGAGTAGATGGGATGATAACTGATGACAGACAACTCCCATTTTCCTTGTTTTTCTGTGCCAAGGAAGAAAACATACACACGGAGGAAAAAGACAGAGAGGGAATTGATATACAAGAAAACTGAGAAGAGAGTAAGGGACAACCTAGCTCTTCCTGAAGAGAGCAATTCATCTAGCCCTGGGGCATTACACTGTAGGCTACTGAAAGGATTGGCAGACAAGAGTTATGAGTCATTAGATAGGTAAATGTAGAGACTAGGAAGAGAAGGAATCACAGGTGCCATTTTTAATGAAAAGAAGAGAATGGAGTTCTGACTTTGAGGTTTGGCAAAAGTCTAGAATGTATTGCTAAAGGGATGGCTAATGAACATCTAGGGGAGTAATCACAAAGAGTTAGTGTGACTTTATCAAGAGCAAGTCATGCCACAAAAAAACTTTGAAAGACTTTGATCAAAACAATGATAAACCTATTCCAGAAGATTTGTGATTAAATATTCCACCCACCTAAAGAAAAAGAGGCGATGGCACAGCTATTTTTTTTTTTTTGGACACAGCTATTGTAGGAATTTGTTTTGTATAACTACAAATGTTTGTAATGGATTTTGTTTTTCTTGCTTTCTTAATGGTGGGAGAGGAAAAGGCGGTAGGAAGAAAATTTGGAGCTTAAAAAAAAAAGGCACACCAGACTAACTTTATTACCCTTTTAAAAAAAAAATCAGTTTCTAATTTTGGTAGATCAGGGAAATGCTGCAAACGTAATTCACTCAGATCTTAGTAGAGCACTTGACTAAGTCTTCCATGATTTTCTAGTGAAAAAGATAGAGAACGGTAGGATGGGTTAAATGGCCAGATCCAATAAAAAGGACTGGTGCAATGTCAAGTTGGAGGATAGTTTTTAGTGAAGAGCTTCAGGGATCTGTGTTGTTAACATTTTTGTTAATGACTTGGAAAAAAGCAAAGATGATGTGCTTATCAGATTTGTAGATAGTAGCAAGCTAGGAAAAATAGCTAACACATTGGCTGATGGGATCCTAATTCAACAAGGTTTTGTTGACAGGACAGAACACTGGGCCAATTCTAAAAAATTAAAAGTTTAACGAGGCAAGTATAAAGGCCTATATGAGTGTTCAAACAAAACCCAATCAATCAACATGCTTGAGAACTTCAAACTAGGACTGAATGAGTTTTTGTTGGCTATGTTGTAGAGGGAGATTCTTCTTTCAGATATGGGTTGGATTGGATGGCCACTGAAGTTCCTTCCAGATCTGAGATTCTGTGATTCTGTATTTACTGACTCAGATACCTAACCATAATTTTTTGCTAACTCCAACACATTCCCACTATCCACCCTGAGTTTCCAAGAATTTGGAGAGAAAACAAGATGATCCCCCTGCCACTGCATAAAGTATCCTAGGATCATGGCAGTGGGGCCTCAGTCAAATGGTACTTGCCAATCCCATATCTGGCAAATGAACCAATTTCTTCTCTAATCCAGTTGAGTCAGATTTGCCAAATGCTGAGGCAAAATTTCCCTTTCCTCCTCCTACTCTGCTTTCTCATGCATATCTACAGCAACTATAATCCACAGTATCTACTCTCCTCTGCCTTTTTGTTGTTGTTTGTGCCAAGACATTGTTAAACTCCCTTTTATCCTGGAACTCATTTTACTTTCTTTTGCTTATGGTCACCCTCTCTTCTTTTTCAAAGAAAAAAAGTTCAGTCTTTTTCTTTACCTCAACTCCTTTTGAGGTAATTTCAGAATAAAACTCATGCTAAATACCCTTTAAGCACCTTGGCCTCCAATTCAGCACCTCTCTTAGTTCCCATGGGCTATAAACTCAATCTACCTCAGCCATGCAAGAGCTTTGTCTTACTTATGTATTTCCATTAAACATCACCTCACTGATCCTTAACTCTGAAATTTCCTTTTCTGATCATAACCTCTTGATATTCCATCTCCCCCTCTGCCTTGTTCTTCTAAACCTATTTTTCATCCTCACTGTGACCTTCAATCACTCTCTCTGCCTTGTTCTCTATTACCCATGTTTTACACACCTGATTGTCACTCTCTAATGCAACTATTCCAAAACTTCTCTGTCTTCAAACACTTTTCCAATCCTGTCCATTTTTCTTGCAGTAGAGGCCCTCATCTCCCACTTTATGGAGGAAACAGAGGCAATCCTTTATGAGCCTCCTCTCCATACATTTAAAAACCCCTACAAGGTCTCCCCATTTTCTTCTCTCTAAAGTTAAGGAGGCCCTTCTTGCCAACACCAAGCCCTCTACTAGTCCCCTGGGTCCCATTCTCTTCCATGTTTTCTTCTTCTGATCATTTCCTCTGATTTGTGTTCAATCTCTCCACTACTTAATTCCTCTTAGCGGCAGCAGCTCCCTTGGAGTCCATCTAGTCCAATCAACTTCATTTTACCTATGACAAAACTGAAGTTCTAGAAATATCTGACTCGGAGTCACTTGGTTAATCAGCTCTAGAGCTAAGATGAGAATCCGGCTCTCCTGATTCCTTGGCTACTGATTTTCCAGTCCAGGAGGGTTTGGTAGAAAGATTACTGATCTTTAAGTTGATAAATCTGCATTTAAGACTCAGCTCTGACATTTAGGTCAATTAGGTGACTCAGAAGATACTAGACTGAGCCTAGAGTCCGAAGGCCTGGGGTCAGAAAGCCTCATCTTCCAGGGTTCAAATATGATCTCAGAGGCTTCTTTCTATGCAAATTACTTAACCCCCTTTGCCTCTATTTCCTCAACTGTAAAATGAACTGGAGAAGGAAATAGCAAACCACTCCAATATCTTTGCCAAGAAAACTCTGAAATGGGTCATAAAGATTTGGACATGACTGAAACAACTGAAGAGCAAAATGGGAAATCACTTAATCTCTCTGAGGTTAATTTCCACAGCTGTGAAATAGGAATAATAATATTTGCATTTGTGATATTGGAAATTTGGGCTTTTATTAATGAGGTCTCTGGTATAAACTTCCTGTGGACATTTATTTATTTTTTTTATTTTTATTTTTATTTTTTTTTAAACCCTTGTACTTCAGTGTATTGTCTCATAGGTGGAAGATTGGTAAGGGTGGGCAATGGGGATCAAGTGACTTGCCCAGGGTCACACAGCTGGGAAGTGGCTAAGGCCGGATTTGAACCTAGGACCTCCTGTTTCTAGGCCTGACTCTCACTCCACTGAGCTACCCAGCTGCCCCTCCTGTGGACATTTAGGGGACTTGAAAACTACATTTCCCATGATTCCTCTTGGGTAATACAGGTGGGCAGGAAGTGTCATTACATAGACAGAGCTATAACGTCTCAGAACTTGATTGGGACACTCTCTTTCCTAAGAAGCAGCCAAGGGGAAGGTATGACAGGCCATATGAATTAGATCTTAGCAGGCACGTGGTTCTTTTTAATTATCAATATGGCTGTTAATAAACCCATAATATTTTAATTTATATCCTTCTATATTAATTATATTTGTAACACATTACTTACTTCAAAGGGTTAAGCCAAAAGACTCTGTAAAAGGGCTCTATCAATGTGAGCTATTATTAATTGCCTCCATACAGGATATGCTCTGTAATCAGGGCCACCTTGGCCTAAGCTTATTAGAACAGCAAAAATGAGCAGTAAGGGTGATTTATAAAAAAGAATGCGATAATCTTTTTTCTTTGTAGGTAAGAATTTGTAGGCATTTTTCACTGGGTCTGGTAGAGATGTTTAATCATTACCTTCTGGTGGCCAAAAGGTGGCACTACAGTCTTTTCTACTTCTTCAGCACATCAAGAACAAAGAACAGATTTTAGGATGAGAGCAGAGAAAGAGTTGATGGTGAATGTTCAAGGGTGTGGTGAGAAAGGTGGGGGAAGAATGTATATAATGCACTTGGTAAGTTTAATCTGCACTATTAACATCTTCTTTACTTTCTCAAGTTTCAATAATCAACAAAACAATAACTCAAGCCCAGATTTTTAGCCTTTGCTGATTTGAGTTGAAAATGCCAAAGTGAAATTTTAACAATTGGTTTTAGCCAGTATGAACTCAATCCAACTGCCTAAAACCCACCTCAGTGGCTAGTCTTTCAACTCCTTCACTTTACAGATGAGGAAACCGAAGATTTGAGAGGTTAAGGACCTAGTTTCAGGTCACCCTATTAAGTCATTCCAAGAGCACAGATTTGAATTCTGATTCAAATGCTTGATTTAAAAACCAGTAACGTTACTACTATACCCTTTATAGAAAATAAACAAGCTCTATTACTATCACAGGAATCCTGCTGATAGCTGATCTATGCAGAGAACTTGCCTTAACTTCTATAGACTACCATGTCATCTGAGAGTCATAATCCAATATAATTACGTAAAACTTCTCTCCACTTACATATCATGAGAGTTAGCTCTTATGATCATAATTCAACATAACTACGTAAAACTTTCTCCCACTTGTATCATCTGAGAGTTGGACCTTATGGTCATAATCCAATACGACTATGTAAAACTTTCCCCCACTTATATAGTCCACCATATCATCTGCAATTTCCCCCTTAAGGTCATAGTTCAACATGATTATATAAAACTTCTCACTTATGTAGACCGCTATATGATTGGAGATTTGTCCTTTATGATCACAATATGTAACTATGTAAAACTTTCCACCACTTATATTGACTACCAGATCTAATATTTGCCTCTTAAGGTCATAATCCAGTAGAACTATGAAGAATGTGAAAAGTGATCAGGTTTCAGGTATGTTCTCATAGGATATGAAAATAATTTCAATGAATTCCATACCTATAGCTAGAATTTGGGACAGGGCGAGGTATTTCCTGGGTTAGGATGAAAGAATCAGAGCAATCCGGCCATGTGAGGGTAGAGAAAGGCAAAGGAAAAGGGGGTGTAGTCAGAGACAGAAGGGCCAATCAGTAGATCCAGACGGTAAATCTCAAGTTTATGGTTCAAGCAAACCTGGTAAGAGACAGAGAAAGAGAGAGATGGAGACTGAGACAGAGAAGCAGAAAATGAGAAAGATTTGGAAAAAGAGAAGGAAATGGGGGCGGGGGGGGGAGGAGACAAGAGAGAGAGAGAGAGAGAGAGAGACAGAGACAGAGACAGAGACAGAGACAGAGACAGAGACAGAGACAGAGAGAGTGTGTGGATGGAAAGTGAGAGTCAAAAACTGTTAGCATATGTTCAGAGCGTCAGTCTGATACTGCAAGCCACATGCATATAGCCTAAAAAAGTCACTGTCTGTTGATAAATAAAGAAGAAATGGCATTTAAATGTCAGTGACCATAGAACTTTTGAGCTAATAGTGTCAAACTACCATACACTTCATCCTTACAAGTCATTACAATCAACAAGCAGCATCTTGACTCTAGCCCTCCCTGACATTTCTCTCTTCTGAATGGAAGTACTCACTACTGGCTATATTACTCATTCGGGTACCTGTGCTCAAATATCTTGCATTATTTTCCCCCTACTTTGCATGTCTCAGCTTTCCAGTAACAACGTAGGCTCCTTAAAGGCAGGAACTAGGTTTAAATACTTCTTTTATAAGTATAATAATTCTAACAGCTGACATTTTGATAGCACTTCAAGGTTTACAAAGGGCTTTATACATATGACCTGCTTTGATCCTCACTATCATCTTGGGAGGCTGATGCTATTCATATCTCCACTTGAAAGATGAGAAAACTGAGGCTCAGAGAGGTGAAGTGACTTGAATCAGGATCTGTTTGTAAATTCCTGAGGCAGCTTTTGAATCCAATCTTCTTGACTCCCAATCCAGTGTTCTATCCACCAAATTACCCTACACTGCCTTTTATATCATCTTTCCTATCCATTCCTATTTCTCAAAATACATTGCATTGTAATTGAGCCATTTTAGTCATGTCCAACTCTTCCTGACCCCATTTGGGGTTTTCTTGGCCAAAAAATACAGGAGTGACCTGCCATCTCCTTCTCTGGTTCATTTTATAGATGAGGAAACTGAGGCAACCAGAGATAAGTGACTTGCCCAGGGTCACATAGCCAGCAAGTGATGAGAACAGATTTTACCACAGGAAGATGAGTCTTCCTGTCTCCAGGTCTAGCAGGTTATCCACTACATCATCAAGTAGCTTCTAACACAGAGTCTTAATCTTGCATTAGATTTTCAAAAAATACTTATTGACTTAAAGCATGACCAGATCAATAACAGCAGAGAACTAATGGGAGGAATATTAGAATTTATTCTGTCACTCTCTTCTCAGCAGGCTAACCCAGCATAAAATAAAAAATAGTTCCAGCATGTTGTGGGGAAAGCACTTTTTAAACTGAAAAGCTCTATGTAAATATGAGCTATTACTATTATCACATGTTCCATCTACATATTGCTTATTTCTGTCCATGTTATGCTATAAATGCACACATAGGCCAACCTGCCTTTAAGCCTTACATCAGTAGAAAAACAAACAAAATTGGTATTATGTAGCATTTCCTTTTTATATCATACCCTTGATACAAGAAAAACTGTTAATGAAATAGCTGCGATGAACTGCTATATCTGATGAGCCTCTAGTTACTTTCAGAGACCCATTTTGGCACCCAGGGTGATTTCCCTCCCCCTTCCCCCACTTTACAACTCCCCCTCTATCACTCCCTGCCTTGGGATTTATGTCTTAGGAACCAAGGCATCCCATCTCTTTAGTCACTACGATGTGGGCAATTCCAACAACAGCAAGGTCTGAAAGCACACCCATTGCTGAAGAACCTCTAAATGAGGTACAATTGACTAGGTACCATCCTGCCAAGAAGACGTTTCGATTGGGAGAACCATAATATATTTTTCCTCTTACCTACAGTTAATGCCTCAAACAGCTGGTGGATAATTTTGATATCCTTCACAATTCCTGACTCCTGTATTCTCCTCACAAAATCATCCAGGTGCATATGCTTCTTGGGTAACTCAAAGTTTTTCACGTGGTCATCTACCTTGGTGACTTCTCTTGGCTTTTCCATTATTTCACTAATAAGTCTTTTGAGCTCAGGCTGCCGTTCAGCTTGGGAACGCTCCGAAGAAGACATGGACTCCACCATTCTATTTATGAGATCAGCAGGAAAAATTCTGATGTCCGTTTTGTATAGACTCTGAAAATCTAAAAGCGCACTCAGGAGTTTCCCTTGCATTAAATTAACGAGTCCTCGAAGGTAGAGATACCTTGCCAGCAGCACAGAGTTATCAGATGGTGGGCAATTGATAGCTTTACTCAGAAGGTTGATAAAATCAGCATAATAGGAATGAACACACTGACTCATCAGTGGAAAATGTATTTCTGGTATCTTGAACGTGTACACTGATTTGGAGGTCAACTTTGGAACTAAAAGTCAATAACAACAACAACAAAAAGTAAGGTTCCAAGTAAGAAATTGCCTACTGATGCCCTCAAAGTTGTGTTTATTTGTTCATTATGTCTTTTAGGTGAAATATTTTTATATCCCGGGAACCGTGTCTAAGTGCCCCAACATTACAAAAACTCCAGATGCTGCAGAGCTTGAAAACGGAGTTATTTTTGTGGTTCAGTGGTCTTATTGGTGTCCAATTCTTCAAGACCCCATCTGTGGTTTTCTTGAGAAAGGTAACTAGAGCGGTTTGCTATTTCCTTCTCCAGCTCATGTTATAGATGAGGAAACTGAGGCAACTAGGGTTAAATGACTTGCCCAGAGTCACACCACTACTAAGTGTCTGAGACCAAATTTAAACTCAGGTCTTCCTGCCTTCAGGCCTTTATTGTGCCACCTAACTGGCCAGTGAGTTCGTGTTCTAACATACACTGGCCATAGAACCAACCTCAGGCCATGTTCCTAGAACTGATGCTATTTATAGGCAATGCCTTCAAATCTGTTTGGTTTTTTTTTTTTAATTTTTTTTTTCAAACCCTTAACTTCTGTGTATTGACTTATAGGTGGAAGAGTGGTAAGGGTGGGCAATGGGGGTCAAGTGACTTGCCCAGGGTCACACAGCTGGGAAGTGTCTGAAGCCGGATTTGAACCTAGGACCTCCCGTCTCTAGGCCTGACTCTCAATCCACTGAGCTACCCAGCTGCCCCTTCAAATCTGTTTTAATCAATCAATCAGTGTTTATTAAACACCGCATTATTTGTGAGGTATTGTTCTAGACACTGGATTTTTTAACTCAAATTTTTTTCTCCTTTATTGTGAAGTTGATAAATATGGGCATCTAAATATATAAAGGGCAACAAAAAGAGAATGAATATGAAACTGTGAACTTACATCATATACAGTTTCTTAAAGAATGTATTGAATTAGGGGCAGCTGGGTGGCTCAGTGGATTGAGAGTCAGGCCCAGAGATGAGAGGTCCTGGGTTCAAATCTGGCCTCAGACCCTTCCCTGCTGCATGACCCAGGGCAAGTCACTTGACCTCCATTGTCTAGCCCTTACTACTCTTCTTGCCTTGGAACCAATACACAGTATTGATTCCAAGAGAAAAGGTAATGGCTTAAAAAAATGTATTGAATTTAAAACAACAGTAACAAAACTATCCTATTTGTCTATGTCCCCTTCTGAACTTCTTTCTGTTCTCTTCTATATATTTTTTGTGTCATTGTCTCTTTACCTTTTTAGTAGTAGTAGTAGTAGTACTAATTATTATAATGATTTATCTACCAGCTCTCTACCCCCTGCAATGAATTTCAATACAAACTCTTCTGGTATTGCTCTGGATTTAGGTCAGTCCCAGAAATTTGGAAGTGAGGTCAGTTTTCAGATCTCTCCAGCGTCCCCATCCCATCCACTAATGAAATAATTCCAGGGATCCACACTGAACTGGGATTCTCCCTCTACTATTTCTCAAGGGGAGATCAAAAAGCAACTTTTCAGCATCCTCAAGCCCCCATCAGGGGCTTCCCCTGACCAAAAACTAGCCCAACTCAGAGCAATAGCAATTCCAGACAGAGGTAAGTGCCCCGGCTCTTTTTTACTCTTAGAAAGACCTCACAAGCTCCTAAAAAAAGAGAAAAAGGAAGCTGAAGCTTGCAAAAATAACAGGTTATAGACGGCCCCCGGGGCCAGGTTACAAAAAAGCCATTGTTACACTAGTACATGATTTGCTACAGCTCAGTCAGAAACAAAATGTTTCAAGTGTCAAATTGTTGCTTTATATTTTATTGTAACTTAGTCTAAGGGCTCTTTGGATACTTCAAGTTGACATTTTAAGCTAAATTCTTTTTATGAATTCTGTTTTTCATATAATTAACTACCATATCATTCAGTTAGAGTATTTTTTAAAATATATCATATATATATAATTTTATAATCTGTATTCGAGTATTAAAATATATACACTGCATATATATATTGATTTATGTCTACAAATTCTAGGATCTTTTCCTGAATTATAGAAAGTTTTAGCAGCATCTATCACTCTTTGGAAAAAGAAATGACACAGATAAATCACTTTATCACCTGTATTATTGCCTTTACAACTATTCACAGTTTCTATTTTCCGAAGTGATGAATTCCTTGGGGGTAATTCAGGTATATTTATGTCTTGTAGATTTGGCATGCTCATTACCATTCGTCTTTTAGCTAACTGCTGGGCAGGGAATCTTCGAGAGGCCATTTTCTCAATTGTTGGTCTTCTTGGGCTAACAAGCATGACATTCAGTCTGAAAAAGCAAAAGAACTGTAAGTAACTATATTTTATAGATGTTGTAGTAAACCGAAGAATAACAAGTTATGGTTCAGATCAATGATCAAGAAGAGCAGATTAAAGCAGAGAAGCTGAAATTAGAATTATTAATGAAATGGCAAAAATACTACGTAATTAAAGAGTTCATCTGGGGGCAGCTGGGTGGCTCAGTAGTTTGAGAGCCAGGCCTAGACACTGGAGGTTTGGGGTTCAAATCTGGCCTCAGGTAACTTCCTAGCTGTGTGTGACCCTGGGCAAGTCACTTAACCCCCATTGCCTAGCCCTTACTGCTCTTCTGCTTTGAAATCAATACATGGTATTGATTCTAAGATAGAAGGTAAGGATTAAAAAAAAGTTAATCAATGAGCATTTATTAGGTACCTACTATGCACATGGTGCTATACTATTATAATGTCTAAACTTGTATACAAAAAGAACAAAATAAAAACTCAGAAACTTAGCAGTTGTTTAAGTGACTGATATCTTTAGCTCTAAAACAGCCTCTAAATTGAATATTTTGTTTGTCTGTGTTATATATCACTTTGGCTGTCTGGTGAAGTCTATGTACCCTGCCTCAGAATAATGTTTTTAAATGCACAAAATACATAGGACTGGTGAAGGAAGTCAATAATTTAAGGTATTGTCATTGAAATTTTTAAAAATTTCATGTGGAAATGTATTTTGTATCCTGCACATGTATAACCTATATTAGATTGCTTTCTTTCTCAATGTGGGGAGAAGGAGAATGGAAAGAGAGAATTTAGAACTCAAAAATGTTTAAAATGAATATTAAAAATTGTTTTTGCATATAATTGGAAAATATTTTACAATTTAAAAAATAAATTTTTTCATTAAAAAAATTCTGAGTTCCAAATTCTCTCTTTCCCTCTCACCCTCCCTTTCCTTTCCCCTCCCTAAGACGGTAAGTAATCAGATACAGATTTCATATGTGCAATCTTGTAAAACATTTTCCCATATTAGTTATTTTGTGGAAAAGATCTCAAACCAAAATAAAGAAAATATGATAGAAAAGGAAAAAAAGAGAAATTTAATAAGTTTTTGGTCTGTGTTCAGACTCTACTAGTCCTTTCTTTGGTAGACTGGATTTTTCATCATGAGTCTTTGGGTCTTGGATTATTTTAATGCTGAGAATAGGTAGTTCATTCACAGATGTTCATCAAACTATGTTGCTATTACTGTATATAATGTTCTCCTGGTTCTGCTAACTTCACATTGCAGCAATTCATCTAAGTCTTTCCAGGTTTTTCTGAAAGCATTCAGCTTAACAATATCATTTCCAGCCATTCTCTAATTGATGGACATCTCCTCAATTTCTAATTCTTTGCTACCACAAAAATAACTGCTATATTTTTGTACAAATAATTCCCTTTCCACTAAAAATAATTTTAAAAATTTAAATTAAAACACATACACACACACACAATTTCATGGTCCCCTGAATAAGGACACATATGCTAAATAAATCCAATTTAAGATGTTCCGGGCTTACCTGATCAGCAGACCCAATAAAAGTTTAATAATTTAAGCATAGTTATATTTTTCTTCTGGGAAAATTCTAAGAAGGATTATCAAAAGAGATGGTTTGTGAACACCAAGAAAGGAATTGGTAATTTCCAAGAACATGGTTTTACCAAGAACAGGCTATGTTGCCCTGTCCTAACTTTCTTTGTTGACAGAAATCCTAAGTTAACACAAGTGAGAAAATGCTGTGGTTACGGTTTCCCTAGAGTTAAGTAAAGCTTTTGATAAAATATCTTGTACTCTTACTGTGGAGAAGATGGAGAAAGG
The DNA here is from genome assembly GCF_016433145.1 of Gracilinanus agilis. Taxonomy (NCBI): domain Eukaryota; kingdom Metazoa; phylum Chordata; class Mammalia; order Didelphimorphia; family Didelphidae; genus Gracilinanus; species Gracilinanus agilis. Next base: position 696,034,641 of record NC_058130.1, on the reverse strand, counting down.
CAGACCACATGACAGTACAATTACATGGTAGGATTCAGAGTGGCTGGATATCCAAACTCAAAAAGCAGTTGTTAATAGTTCAACGTCCATGTGGCGGAAAGCCTGCAATAGAGTTCTCCTGGGACCAGTGTTAGGCCCTGTGCTGTTTATCAGTGATTTAAGTTAAGGCATAGATGGCATGCTAATCAAATTTGGAAGGAACTGCTAACAGTGGATGATAATCAAGATACAAAAGATTCTTGACAGAGTAGAGCAGAGGTCAGCAAACTCCTATTTTCACCCACAATTGAAGAATAGCTTTTACTTTTAAAATAAAGTTTAATTGTATTTTAAAATGTAAAAAAATATTCTTAGCTCATACATTTTAGAAAAAGCCACTGACCAGCTGAAGTATGATGACCTCTGAACCAAAGAGAATAAAAATATAGAGTGAATTATAAAATATTGTGTATGGAAGCAAAAAATTTACTTTTACAAATAGAAAACTGGGAGGTGGAAAGGGATGTGAGGAAGGAATGATTAGAAAGCAATTGTTCTGAAAAATATCTGATGGTTTTAGTGGATTGAAAAATGCATTAGCTGCATAATGCTGTGGCTAAAAGACTCCAAGTAACAATAATGCAATCTAGGGCCGCATTAAGAGAGTCATAGCTTTCAGAAATAAGGAGATGATAGTCTCACTGTACTCTGCCATTACACTGAGATCACATGTACATCAGAACATTAGAATATAAGGGCAACACTTCTATTAAAGTGAGAAATAAATGATATGCATATTTTATTATGTATAGGAGAGCCAAATTTAACTGATGCAGGACAACCAAATTAATATGGTGCCAGGAATCAGAAGACCTGGACTCGTGTCCTGGGCCTGCCATGTACCAACTGTATAGCACTGCCAATGTTGGTTCATCTCTCTAAGCCTTAGTTTTCACCTCTGTAAAACAATACCATTTGTCAAGTCCATCTCAAAGAATGGTTGTGAAGATCAAAAGGGACACTCAATGGATGCATGACCTCATAGATTTGGGAGTGTTCTCCAGTGATACATCCCACAACCCACATATGCTTGCCCATTCTGTGCAACTCCTGTCTGTGTGCTTCCAAAAATTCACCTCTTGTGCCGGAGTCCTTCCTGGCTTCCTCCTGACATTGAAAGGATACCAGAGGAACACACAAGCTGCCTACCCATTATTCCTAAGAAAAGTAGTCCATTTTCTCTTCCACCATTTTTTTATAAGCATCAAATGAGATAGTATTTATAAAGCACTTAGCACTGCCTGGCACATAGTAAGTGCCTACTCAGTCCTTATTATGTTCTTTCCTCACCACCCTACATTTCTTGGATGATATATTTTATTTATATTCTATGTTTCTCATTGGTTCTGGACAGCACAGAGTTAAAATGCCACAATGCACCACTCCATTTTTCTTCTGTGTGAGATTTCCCATGACTGGGAAAGACTTTAGCTTGAAAGGAGGCCAGAAACACTAGTTCATTGTTGAATGGATCAAACTGATCTAACCATTCTGGAAGGCAATTTGGAACTATACCCAAAGGGGCTATAAACCAATACATACTTTTTGATCTAGTAATACTACTATTAAGTCTGTATCCCAAAGAAATAAAAAAGAGTAGGGAAAGGACCTACTTATAAAAAAATATTTATAGCTCCTTTTTTATGTTGGCAAAGAATTGGAAATTGAAGGGATGGATGTACATCAATTGGGGAATGGCCAGGCAAATTGTGGCATATGATGGTCATGAAATACTATTGTGTTATAAGAAATAATGAACAAGATGATTTCAGAAAGAGTCAGAAAGACCAACGTGAGATGTTGCGGAGGGAAATAAGCAGAACCAGGAAAACATTGTATACAGTAACAACAATATAGTGGAATGATCAACTGTGATAGACTTAGCTACTCTCAGAAATACAATGATCCAAGACAATTCTGAGGGACTTATGACAAGAATACTATCTAACTCCACAGAAAAAACTGTTGGAGTCAGCATACAAATCAAAGCACATGATTTTTCACCTTAGTTTATTTGGATTTTTATTTTTGGATTTGGGTTTTGTATGATTATTCTCTTACAAAAATGAATAATATAGAGATAATGTTTTGCAAGATAATGCATGTATTACCCAAATTGAATTGCTTGTCAGCTCTGGGAGAGGGGAGGGAAGGGAGGGAAGAAGACCATTTTAGAAAACATTGTGGAAATTTATTATTACATGTAATTGGTAAAATATCTTCATAATGAAATTTTTTAATTTATAAAAAGAAAGGAGACTAGAGAATGCAGAAGACAGACATGAGGAAGAAAGAGAGTTCCGGGCATGAAGGGAAAGTCTGTGAAAATGCCTAGAGTCTAGAGATAGAGTATCATTTTTGAAGAATAACAAGGAAGCCCATATCACTGGATTGCAGAGTATGTACATAGGGGCAGGGACTGTCTTTCTTTCTGTTTGTGTTTGTATTCCTAGCACTTGTCTTATAGTGCATAGCATATAGTAAGAACTTAACAAAAACTTATTGACTGACTGACATGGAAGGGAATAAGGGATAAAAAGAAAGGTAGGAAGGGGCCAGGTTATGAAAGACTTCAAAATTCAAACATATGATTTTAGATTTGATCCCGCAGGGACTATGGAACCACTAGAGTTTACTGAATAAGAGGTAACATGATCAGACCTTGATTTCTACAGAGATGGCTCATAGAAAGATTTAGCAGAGTTGGCACCATAGGCATATAGGTTAGTATTTGTGATTTTTTGGTCACTTTTTGGAGGGGGGTATTATTAAGGTCTGAGATTTTTCTACACTTTTTCTATCTTCCTGTCCTTAGGGTACATTGTATATGGAGCCCCCAGCACTTTCACACTCATGTCTCCCTCCAGCATGAATCTCATTTCCATATACTTGGTCCAGTCCAGCTGTTTTTCCCATCTTTACTGCCCCTTCTACTTCATCTACCAGCATATCTGGGATGATGATATTAAAAGTCTAAGACCAGTAGTACCACTGCCCTCAATAGTGAAAAGTTTGTCACAAAAATCTTTATATATCTTTTCCATTTTCATCCTGGAATGACTTTGGGATGACTTGGCTCAGTCGGATCTCATGCCAAGCTTTCTCTACACTTGTTTTATGCTCCACTGCTTCTCGTCCTTCATGAGATGATACTGCTCATTTGCTACTTTCTTCACAATATTAAACAAACAAGTTTACATGATAAACAGATGTTGCCTTTGTGCCATCTCTCTCCACTTGGCAAGTAAGTCATTGTTTGCTGAATAAGTTGCTTTCAGGGATTTGTTGGTTTTCTTCTTGTAACAACATATTTATAGCAGATATAATGACATGGCCAGTCATCTGATCATGAGTGTCTCTTAACTTGGGCTGGTTCACAAATGCCAGATCATTGCCAGATGCAAAACTTTCATTTTGCATTCATTTCATTCTATGAGGACATACTTCCTGGTTTAAGAACCAAGAATCACTCTCAAACCACAATGAGACACAAGAATAGGACTTTAGTGGAAGAGTATTATTACTATAGTTTTTTTTTTTTTAAACCCTTGTATTTCGGTGTATTGTCTCATAGGTGGAAGTGTGGTAAGGGTGGGCAATGGGGGTCAAGTGACTTGCCCAGGGTCACACAGCTGGGAAGTGGCTGAGGCCAGGTTTGAACCTAGGACCTCCTGTCTCTAGGCCTGACTCTCACTCCACTGAGCTACCCAGCTGCCCCAATAAAAATGCTTTTGAAATTATAAAGTATGACCCAAAAGTAATAATCATAATAATTAGTAGTTATAATAGTAGTAGTTACTTCAGTATATCAAGGATCCATTATTTCATTGTTGTGTATACTCTCCCCTTACATACAAGTGGCAACCTTTCTATTTTTCCTTGTTGATCAGTTGTTTTGATTGTGTTTGACTATGGCACCATTTGGGATTTTCTTGACAATGATGCTGGAGCGGTTTGTTATTTCCTTCTTTAGTTCATTTTACAGATGAGGAAACCGAGGCAAATAAGGTTAAGTGACTTGCCCCAAGTCAGACAGTTCTTCCTAATTATAAATGATCAAACCCAAAACCTGATGACTGGTAAACTTAGGCTGGTCCAGGGAGGGTGGGAAGGAGGTGAGACACTTGGATAAAACCTATTAATGAAATTAATAATATAACGGGATATCTAGAAGGAAACACAGATAAGCAGGAAAGATTTGAAAGTTTCATGTGGGATTTATTAAGTAGATATGAAGAAAAGTAAGCAAAACATATAAGAGATTTTGATTTTATTTATATACAATTTTTTTCCTTATATGGAAATGCTTATTTTATTTGGCTTTGTAAAAATTGTCATTAACAGAAAACTTTCTTTAATACAGAAACAAAAAGCTTTGACTGGTCCTTGAATGTCAGATGCAAAATTTTCATTCTTTGTGAACATACTCTTAATCTAAGAACCAAGAGCCTCTCTCAAGCCACAACAATACCCCAAAATAGTACCTCAGTGGAAGATTATGACTATAGTTTTAAGCAATAATAATTAAAAATCATAATTTGGGATTAAAAATGGTCTATATGAAAATAAGTTTGAAGTTGTCACTGACCATCTTATTGTATCATCTAATTGTAACTTTCACACAGGGGGAATATATAATGAAATCTTCTTGTAATAATTAATCTTCATTCACTCAATTTCTGCAGAATTTCTCAACATCATACAGGAGTGATCATCAGCTCTCAAAGGCTACACCAAGGAAATATAAATTGTGGAAAGTCCATCCTACAAACTAGAAAGACTGTAAGTATGGGTCCTGTGATCCTGGTGATGGAACATATGTCTATTGTTAATGACTAGCCTACTTAAATTCAGAAAGACTCATCATTTATGTTGGTAACAGGGAGATGCATTTTTCAGCCAAAAGAATTCTTGAAAGTCATTTACTACACTACAGAAGAGCTTAGATCTGCACTGGTGGAGGGAATGTCCACATGAGGGAAATAGCAAACCCATGAAGGGTTGAAGTAACTATCTATCCTACCATTCATTCATTCAGCTTTGTGGATTTGATTTGGGTTATAATTCTTGGAGAGGATTAACTAAAATGGATATTGAATGCATTCAATATTCCCTTAGGAAATGAGACTACACTAAGATAAGTATGAAATAGTTAAACCATCTGATTTTGGATTTCAGATAAGAATGAGTTTTGGAAATTTACTATGAAATTTTTTAGTTAAAATAAAGAAATGTTTCTTTTACATTTCCTATCCAATTCAGTGAGAAATATGATACAAAAACCCAGACATAATTAAGTCACAAAAGAAAGAAAAAAGTGTACCTGTCTTCCTCAGACTCAGTGCTAAGTTCCATTTGAGCAAAGGCATCCATCCTTCTATTAAGACGAGCTTTAAGGAAAGAATGAAATATGTAGGTCTCTAACACCTGAAATACATAAGAAAAATTTAATTATAACTAAACAAATTCAAGTGTTACACAGTTTCCTTCTTTTCCAATGACCTCAGTTCCTAGCACACAGGCACTTAATAATCATTTGTTAATTAAATACCACATTTGGAGAACAATGAAGTGGGGCTGCTATGACTCAAATGATTGAGGTGAGAAATAAGAATTATAGGTCATTTCCCCTAGAAACAAAGAAGGTGTGGAGGGGATAATCTTCCCAGAAAGAGGATAATCAACTAAGGGGACTTTGGGAGATGGACATCATAGATGTCTACTTCATTGCAGGATTATCTTGGCTACCATGAGCCTTATTCTGGCCCTCTCATCTCCAATTACAGTCAATTGAAAGGATCCCACCTGAGAAACACCATTGGTAGGACCCTTCGCTACCCCATGACTAACAAATTCCTTCCTTCTGTTGTTCTAAAGCCCTAAATTTTCCCAAAGGAAAACTATTCCCCTTTCTACCTCTTTCTCCAAGATCTTATCTGTTTTAGTTCAGCACCATAACTCTCTGGTTCAAAGTTCTCTTCTGCTATTTGGAAGCCCCATTCTACAATAAGCTCCATCTCATCCTGTTTCTCTTCCTCTTATTCTCCCTTATATCTTCTGGAACTAACCATTCTCCAGTGATGCCTACTCCTATCTCACACCACCACAGAGGGTCAGGAATTAGCATACCATTTGCTCTTTTGCTACTCTCAATAAACTCTTCATTGAAGTTCACATAATTTGACTATAATAGCCCATCCAGGCCTTTGCTATTGATTTCTAGGACATTCTCTTCTTTTTCAATGAGTCTAGGACCTAGCATAGCCTTCAGAGGTGCCTTATCCTCCTGACCTTGGATTATACCAGAACCACCCTGGAATGACTAGGCATTAGGAAGAATCTCCACTATCACTGAAGAGTGCTCTATATCTTTGCTTTCTCCTGGGCTGTCCCAAAACCCAGCTGAGATCTACCTGACTACAGTCCTACAGTCCCTTAACATTGTCATTTTAACTACTTAAGTAACTTAATAATGTCTGAACCTTGCCATTTGCTTCACCACTGAAGGTTGAAGATTTATGGGCCTTTCCATCTTGCCCTGGAGCTAAAGTGAGTTTATGAGCAATCTTTTTGACAACAGGATTATCTAGCTTTTCCTATTTGCATCCTCAATGCTTAGCACTGTGTTTTGGCCCAGAGTAACCACTTGATCAAAGAAAAAATTCACTCCTTGTAGAGAATCCATATCCTAATACCTAAAGCAATCCTTGGTACCATGGTCATACAAAAGATATTTCAAACATCTGAACTTCCCAGGTCATTAACATCCTCTATGACCTCTACTTTTCTACCTTACTCAACTACATGAGTTATGACATATCTTGGACCTCAAATCACCAAAACCTTTTTATCTTCCCAGAAATCTGAACTCTGAAAGCCCTTTGTCTGATCACCACTTCTGTTCCTTCTACTTCCTCTAGGACTCATTCCACCTAAGTGCTTGCTCTTAGGAACCTGTAGCCCCTCTATCTCTATTCTCCTAGTCAATTCTCTTGATTCTGGTTTCACATTCTTTCACAATCTTGAGCCTACTACAACAAAGCATCATCTTCCACCCTTGAATCCCTCCATGGTTTTGTCTCCCAATCCTCAAGGATGGCTGAGCTTCCCCCATGGGTCACACCCATTATGTACTTTTTCTGCTCTTACTCCTAAATCGCTAACCCCTGAAAGAGAAGCCACAAAAATCACAAGAAGTAGCTCCACTACAAATTCATGTTACCTGGCATTTATATTTATTAAAACTTATAAATCATTTTATATAAATTATCTCATTTGGTCCTCACAACAATCTTCCTAGGCAGGCAGGAAAAGTCTTATTACCCTTATTTTATGGATGAGGAAACTAATGCTCAAAGATGATGTGTCCACGGCCACACAGTTAATAGGTATCTAAAGAGGATTCAATCTATATGAATTGATGCAGAAATAACCAGAAAGAAGAAAACATTATATAAAGTAATAGCAATATTGTGGAATGGTCAACTGTGATAGAATTAGCTACCATCAGCAATACAATAATCTAGGACAATACTGAAGGATTTGTGACAAAGAATGCTCTCCACCTCCAAAGAAAGAGCTGTTGAAGTCAAAATGCAAATGAAACCAAATGATTTTTTGTTTGTTTATTTGGGTTTATGTTTTGGGGTTTTGGTTTTATATGATTATTCTCTTATGAAAATGAACAATATGGAAATGTTTTGCATGTTTATATGTATAATCTAGAAAAATGTTAAAGTAGGGTTCAAATTTAGACATCTCCTGACTCCCAAGTTCAATGCTCTTCCTACCACCTATTAAATTCAAGTGGGCTCTCACTGTTGTATGAAAATCTTTTAAATCACCAAAACTTCTCCTCTTTCCTTAAATCCTTGCGATCAAATCCAACCCTTTCTATCTTGCTTTGTACTTTGCTGAGCTCTCTCATATCCACTGTAGAGTTACCTAGCACTGAGATATTTGTTAAATGATTTTTTGTCATTGTTATTGTCATTGTTAAATGATTGTTTATCATTTGACAAATGATATTTTTTCAATACCACCTAATCAATAGAAGTTAGAAGCAGAATTTAAACTCGGATTTAACTGGATTCAAAGCCAGCTCTCTCTCTATTATTCTACATACTTCTCAGAAGAGATAATTATCACCAGAGGTGTCACCTAGAGGCCCATAGGCCACCCTGCTGACAAAACTCACAAATATTGCCTGAATCAGATTAAAGTGTAATTGGGGAATATTTAACAAAATAAATAAAAATACAACACAACACAGATAATATTAATTTGAGGTTTTCTAAGTCAGTATAGGGCTCGGTTTCTATTTAAGTTGCAGAGAAGATACAGATGGTCATTGGTGACAAGAGTTTTCTCATCCAAGAATTCCTTTTAAATCATCATAGGTTCCTTTCTCAGTTTTCACCTTCCCTTCATTATTCTTTCTATATAAAGAATATTTCTGGGCTGAGCAGTTCAAACTTGTTTGATCAGACAAAATAGAATAAAAATGTCCAGATTTCTGCTATTATCACAAACATACCCAACCGGGAATTTTTAATGGGTTTCCATTATATTCTGTGTACAATTTCAAATATATCTTCTTATCTTCATGGATATCTATAAATACCTACTGGCTCTTTTACTTCTAACTAACTCAGAGTTGATTTTTATCTTTTCTTTAATCAATCAATAAACATTATTAAACACCTACTATTTGCCAGGCAATGTGCTAAGCACTGGAATATAAATAGAAGCAAAATACCATCCCTGCTGCCTTCAAAAAGCTTACAACATACTTGTAATTTTGTAAGGGGGAGACAACATGCAAACAAAATATACAAAGCAAACTATGTATAAGACCAATAAGAAAATTTAACAGAGGAAAGATTAGTTGAATAAAGAGGGTCTGGGAAGACCTTACTGAAAAAGTTGAAATTTTAGTTGATATTTAAAAGAAGTCGAGGAAGTCAATAGGCAGAGCTGAGGAGAAAAAGCTTTCTTTTCTAGGCATGGGTGAAAGTCAGAGAAAATGCCTAGAGCCAAGTGATGGAGTGTATTATTTGTGGAACAGTCAGAAGGCCAGGGTCACTGGATGAAAGAGTATGTGGTGGGGTTTAAGGTATAAGAAGACTAGAAAGGCAGGAGACTTGGGTTCAAATCCCTACAGTGAAACTTATTAGCTGCTGTGCAATAAGCCACAGTTCTTCTGAGCTTCTTTCCCCACTTATAAATCTGAGATAATATCCTCTTCCCAGATTTGTAGTGAAATGCAAATTCTTATTTGAAATGACAATGTATTGTGGCAGTTTCAGCTATCATTATTTCTTTTTTTCACATTACTAGCTACAAGTAAAGTCTTTTTTGGCTTCAAAAGAGATCCAAAGAAAGATCCCCAAAGAGATCGAAGGGAAAAAGACACATACATGAAAAATGTGACAAGCGTTGTAAGAGGGTACTCCTCAATTGGAGAATGACATGGACGGTATATGAATATAATGAAAGACTATTGGGCTATAAGAAATGGAGAAAGAAAAGACTTCAGAAAAACCTGGGAAGTCTTGCATGAACTGATGCAGAATTAGTAGAACAAAGAGAAGAATTCATTCTATAGCCTAAATATTGTTTTTTTTAAAGGTGCTATTGTTTATTTTTATTTTTTTCTCAATTATAAATAAATAAAAATTTTAACATTCTTTTCTTATATTCTGAGTTCCAAATTCCCTCCCTCACTTTTCTCCCTCTAAGAAGACAAGTATTTTGGTATAGATTATACCTAGCATGCAAAACGTTGCTATTATCCATCTTACATAAATAATGTAAAAATAAACAATTCTGAAAGATTAAAATTCTCATCAACTAAGTGATCAACAATTGGATCTGGCCAATGGAGGCATTTATTTTGCTGAACTACGCATATAGGAGTTCTTTCTTTATTTTCAGGGAGTATAGAGGGTGGGAAGGAGAAAAAAATAAACGCATGATAATTGAAAAGAATTATTTTGAAAAACTGTTGTTTACTATTTTAGTCTATTTGCAAAGGTAAGGTATTAGAATAAAGGGCAATTATACACACACACATATACAGAAACACAAAAATATGTTGGTGAGACTAATAAAGACATTGACATATTTTCTTATGTGTCTGTGGCACCCTATTAAGCCCTAGGAACATATGAAAGCCCTATTCATTATTTTCAAGATGCTTAAATTCTAAAATAAGAGTACAGGCAGACCTTTATAAACATAAAATTTTTAATTCTATGAAAATAAAAATATGCTAAAGAAGTTGAATCAGCTTTAAAGGCGTTAATTAAATTAAAGAAATCAAAGGAGAAATATGCTTTTCTAACAATTAATGAATTAAAACAATTTTATTGAAAATCTTCATATTTCTGAAATATCAAGAATATCAATAAAATGATTTTAATTAACATATTTTACACATAATATAAATGTTTATAGCTGCAACATAAATTTAAAAGTCTTTTACCTTTTTATAAAATGGTTGATCCCCTGGTGCTCTTGTTTTGAGAAATTCTTCACTATTGAACACTCTATGTTCATAATTAAGATGGTTTTTTACTTCTCTAATAACAGAAAGTACAACATAAGTTATTTAACATCTTAAAATATATTAAACTGCATTATTAATAATTCATATAATTTATATGTAAACATACAAGATCATAATTTATATATAAATATGCAAGATCACATATTTATATATAAAGTATATACTATATTGATTATAAATATATAAATAAAATAATATTTATTAAAACATAATATAAAAATGAATAAATTGCATATTAATAGAACAACATTGAAAAATGTATACTTTGCAAACATCTTCTTCAGAAAGTCTAGACCTACTTCCTAGTGACATGGTATATTGCATATTTGCTTCTTTTTTTCTAGCTGTTTCATGCTCTCCACATGCATTTCTTATAAAAACAACAAGCTCATAAAACTCCTCCAGGCTAAGAAAGGCCCTTTCCTTTTCTTAATCCCCACTCTCACTTGCACAGAGTAGAAACTCAAAGAGCACTGTTTCATTCAGTTGATTTTAAGAAGGTAGAACTGATAGTCTTTTATAAATATGTATTTATTTATTTGTATATTTATATACAAATATATAAAAATGTTATCTAAATAGAAAATTATATATAAAATTATATGCATATATTATATAATATATAACAATATATTATAATGTATAACTGTTATATATACTCCATCATAGAATATAATATATTATTATATTAGACACCTCTGGAGGTGCCAAATTTTATATATAGGTATCAAATATATATTTTTATATATATAAATGATATAATTATTTATATATATATAAAGTACATCCTGGAATATTCCAGAGGTGTCAAACTCCTGGTCTAAAGGCTGTAAATCTGCTGTTTACAAGTCTGTCTCCCAAACCAGATGAAAATGTAATTAGGATTGAGAATCAGGCCCAGAGACAAGAGGTCCTGCATTCAAATATGGTTTCAAATACTTCCTAGCTGTGTGACCCTGGGGAAGTCACTTAACCCCAACTGTTTAGCTCTTACTGCACTTCTGCCTTAGAACTAAAATTAGTATTGATTCCAAGATTGAGGATAAGGGTTTTTTTTTCATATAATTAGGAAATGTATAACTAAACAGGAAAAAATAAAACACAGATGATATTAATTTGTGGTTTTCTAAATCAACATGAGGCCAGAGAACAGTTTCTATTTGAGTTTGCTCCACACCAGTGGAGCATACAATCTAATTTACAGTCTCTTCTAGACAGAGGGGAAGATGTAGAGCATGATTTTGGCTATTTGTGAATTAAGGGAAGGATCTAGTTTATTATTAATAATAGATAACATTTATATAGTGCTTTAAGGTCTATAAAGGCATGTATACATATAGCATTTGGTTTCAATTAAATACTAGGACTTTTGGTAATCTTCAGTGTTTTTCTTGAGGAGATTTCTCTGAGTTTTATTTGGCAATGTGACATGACTGAAACAAAGTCCCATTTTTAGCAGTCCCAACATTTTAAAAGCTTTCTCCTTATTTTTAAAGATACCAATTTATAAAAGTTCTACTAGTAAATATACTGCCTCATTTCACTCTGGCTTTCTCAGAGCCCTGAAAATGAAGAGCTTCCTCACACATATGTGTAGATATAGTTAGAGCGGTCAGGTAGAGTGAGAAGACTCCTAATTTAGAGCCTTTAGAACCTAGATTTGAATCCTGGCTTAGCCATTCACTAGTCATGAGACTGTGAGTCAAGTTTCTCATCTGCAAAGGGAGATAAACACCTGTACAATTTCTCTCAAGATAAATTTTGTGAGATAAACAATTTATAATTTTTGAAGTTCTATACAATGTGAACTAAAGACCAAATGTCTATATAGGTATGCTAAAAAAAAAAACCATTTCACACACTTAATTTCTCCTCATTTTTGTGTATACTTATCAACAGTGTAGTTTTTTGTAAAATATATACTATTTAAAACTTTTGCTCCTTTGCAGAACAACCACAAAACATGAGAAATGGATTAAAACTGTATGTACATTTGGGACTCAGATACAGTATAAACTAAGTTGAATATTCAATTTTTGCATTTAAATTATTATTTGGTTTAAGGAAATGTCAGTCAAACCACTAGTATTTATTACGAGCCTATGATGTGCAGGGCCCTGAGCAGGGTGCTGGGGAAAACAAAAAAGCATAGCGAGCAAAGATTAGTAAAAGTTACGTGATGATAATCATTTCAAGTATTTTGCAGTAAGAAACCTCTACAGTGGCATCCAGAGAAGTGACAGATCCCTCCCGGAACAGGACACAAAGTGACAGCAGGAGCTATCAGGAAAGAGTACAGCAAGGATGTAACTCATGTTTTTCTTTGCTAGAGGACTCTGGTGGATGAGAAAGCATTACAGAATGAGAAAAGGAAGTGCTGGAAAAGAAAAGGGAGAATAGAGAGTTGGAAAAAAGGGCAAGCCAAGCCTACATTCTCTGGCAAAGATCAATTTGAAAAAAAATTTTCCAATCAATATTTAGATTGCATCATTTTGTCAAGTATTTCTCATCTTTTTCTTTATAGGGTATAAATTGCACATCAGAAAGAATAGCTGCTGGATCCCCATATTGATCAGTCATCTTAAAATAAATGCCATTTATTTTGGTATTTACTCTATTAAACCTACTCTAGTACTAGACACCTAATGGAAACTCAGATTCTTGATGATAACAATCATTAAAGAAAAGAGACACAAGAAATATTTGCAATAACAATAAAGCCTAAGAGTGTTAACTCATTGAACTCCAATTAACTCAAATTTTCAGAGTTGGTTTATCTAGATCAAGAATCGAGTGCAATTTTTGCTTCTTTACCAGCTAACTGCCAATAATTAATTAGACCATGACTTCTGTCTTGCCACTGGACTTCAAAGATGGTGGAAGAGAGTGGGACCAACAATTGCACAATTCTGCCTCACTTAAATCCATTTTATTTATTTGAAAGTCAAAAGATATCACCTGTGATGTCATTTTGGTTCTCTTGGAATATGAATCACAACCAATCAATTAGATCAGTTAATAGACTGTTAATACCTCAGCCCCCCACTTCAGTCCTTGTCCAGTGTCTTCTCCATTATAAGGAAAGAGACCCAAAGTAGACTCTTTTTTTTTTTTAAACCCTTACCTTCCATCTTGGAGTCAATACTGTGTATTGGCTCCAAGACAAAAGAGTGGTAAGGGTAGGCAATGGGGGTCAAGTGACTTGCCCAGGGTCACACAGCTGGGAAATGTCTGAGGCCAGATTTGAACCCAGGACCTCCCGTCTCTAGGTCTGGTTCTCAATCCACTGAGCTACCCAGCTGCCCCTCAAAGTAGATTCTTGAAGGTAATGTCAATGAGGCACAAGTTCTAATGATTTCTACAAGAATTGGAAAAGCTCAAAAGGACAGTTCCAGCATTGAATTGTGTGTTCCCATCTACAGAGGTACAGTGAGTTTGTATGCCCTGGCAAATGATGAAATAAATCATGGATCTTTTTAAGAATCCAAGAAGCATTCCATCAGTGTCACAGTAAGAAAAGAGTAATATGACACCTAATTTTATTAACGCAACATTCATACTCAAAAGATCTGGTAGAGAGGGTTGAAATTCATAGATAAAACAAACTCTTGACGACTCCTGGTTTTAATCTAGCCATGGTCCCTCATGATCATGTATAGTTAAAAGCAGGATTTAATTGCATGACTTTCATTTTTTTTAAATGGTTATAAGTACTTACCTGAAGATGTTAACAATTAGTTGTAAAGTAATTTGCTGCATTTCAGAATTCCGTTTTTGTTGCCATGCCCTTCTACGGGCTTGGACCTCCCCTAAGTCTGTGCTGGGCATTAGATGGGAGAGTTCTAGATCATAGTGCAACTGAAGGCCTTCTACCCTAGAAGAAAAAAGGAGATTTTTATGGAGAACATTTTATTTTAATAACAATTAGCATTATATTTGCTAGTGGCATCCTCTCTTTTAAAATCAGATGACTATAAAACTCAGATAACTCATGATGGCATGGAGATGGCTCCCAGTCCTCAAAGGTCAGGACGGTAGAGTACTCATTCTGATGGGTCCAAATGAAGTGGAAGGGTTGTAAGCAGGGCCCCAGTGATAGTGCATGTCTGCTTTCCAAGGATCCACCTATGTTTAGAGAGGCTCATCACCAAGTTTATCACAAGGTGATTAATGTTTTGGCCAATGGAAGGAATTCTCATACTCAACATTTCCAAATTCTTAAAGTAGCAAAAACAAAACAAAACAAAAAAAAAAACACCTTTTTGTTGACAGTGTTGATCTTATTTAACCATGTGACAAATGTTTTAAAGTCCCATTATGAATTTCTTGGAAAACATACTTCTTGCCCTCAAAGAGTTTACAATCTAATAATGACAAAATGGCCTTCTCTGGAAGCAAACTACTTTCTAGATGTAAATTAGCCATTTTGGTATATTTGAGGGTCATTCAAGTTCTTGAGGATGAGGAAGAATCACTAACGGCGTTCATTTCTTTTCAAAAACAAACAGTTTACTTTTACAGTATGGTTTGCTTATTACAGAATCCTCATGTATAAAATGAGATTCGATTTAAACAACCTTTATGGTTTTTTCCAACTCTAAGATTCTATCATTGTGACTCAACATCTTAAGTCAAAACAAAGAAATTCCCCCTGAAACATTAATTTTTTAACCAAGCTAAATGCTCTTTTATTGACCAAAAAAGTTAGCTTTAAATTCTAGCGATATTGATGTTATGGATGAGGAGGAGAAGGAAGAAAAGGAAAAGGAGGAACAAGACTGATTTTTAGAGCTTATAAGAAACTAGGGGCATAAGATTAAAAAAAGAGATGAGTCACATATATACAAAAAAATTTAAAGTAACTCTTTTCTTAGTAGCTCCAAATTGTGAACTAAAGGAATATCTATCTATTTGGGAATGACTAAACAAATTATGACATGAATATAATGGAATATCATTGACCCATAAGAAATGACAAAATGAATGGTTTCAGGGGAAGCTGGAAAAACTCTTATGAACTGATGTGGAATAAAGTTAGCAGAATTAGAATAATAATTTATATGACAACAAAATTATAAAGAAAAGTAAATTTAAAAAACTTTAAAATTCTGAACAATTCAATTGCAAATCATGATGGACTAAAAATGAAGTATCTCACCCACCTCCTCCCAGTGAGATGATGCAGAATGAAACATGGATAATCATTAGAAGAAGAAAGCTGGTATGGTGACACAAGTATAGAAAGTTGGACTGAGAGTCAAGAAGGCCTAGATCTAAGTCTTGCCTCTGAAAATATCAGTTAGACAATTACTTAACCTCATAGTGCAAATGGGAATTCTTAGGGCTATAAACTGAAAAAAAAAATTATTCATCTGCATTGGAAGGAGTGTCTTCACAGGAAATTTCTTACACCAATGAAATCACAGATCTGAACTAAATACTAAAAATCAATTTTAGTATATGTCATAAGAGTATGTATACATAATCCCATCTTCTACAGGAAGTCTTTCCCAATTCCTTCTAATTCCAGAGCCTTCTCTCTCTTAATTATTTCCTATTTAGCTTGTTGGTATGGATTCGTTTACATGTTGTCTCCCCCACTAGCTTGTAAAGCTCCTTGAGGGGAGGGACTACCTTTTTGCTTCTTTTTGATATGCTGATACTTAGCACAGTGCTTGGCACAAAATAAATGTTTATTGGCTAATTAACATAATACATTAAATATAAAAAGAATACATAATAGATACTTAATATCTGCTAGATGATATTCAGGGGAGCAACAGAAAATGAAAGAAAGCCATGTACATTATAAAGGGCATGATTGTATTTAGTTGCTAATCTCCTTTATGATTTTATTTATACTTTTCAAATCATTTTCACATCCACTATCTCCTTTTTTCCCCACAACCAGATGGGGCAAGTAAGGCAAGGATTATTTTTGTCCTTTCAAAGGCAAGCACAAAAAGATGCATGATGTACCTAACGTCATACTGTGAGTTAGTAGTAACTGGAGGACTAGAACCCAAATCGCCCCAATTCTAATTCAATGAGACTTTCCATCACACTCCTTAGTTTAATCTGTAGCATCTTGGGCAGAAATGTCAATTTGCTGTCTCTCACTGGCAATTCTTTCTATATGACAGCAGTGCGTTTTGGGGAAGTAAACAGAGATCCACAGCTGGCATCTTGGAATTTTGCTACTGATGGAGTATCCATTTTATGTTATGCTTTTTCATTCACTGCTAAAGTCAGAAAATGTTCTTTAAACAGTCAAAATGTATATCATATAGTATATGAAATATGTTTTAGCTATAAATTACCATGATTAATGGCAATGAGTATATGCTTCAGCTGTGCTTTTGGAGTTGGCTTGCATTATTTATTGGAACATCTAACAAGCTAGCTGGAGAAAACAAAATTCACCTTTGAATATTCTCCACAGAGGGAACCTGTGATGACGTTATAGACTCTATCCTGCTCACACTCATTTAAGTGTGAATTAGGATCAAAAAAGGTTTTAAGAGCCCATAGATTAAACCCCAAAAAAGCAAGATAATTGATAAATAGCATCAGATTAAAAGAAACTAAATCCTTCAAAGTGGATAAAACTACAGGAAAGAGCTTAAAATCAATATTTTTAAATGGTAGACAATAATATTTAAACCCCAGTATGCTGAATTTAGAAAGAGAAACTTAATTCTGAACCAAACAGGAAAAGGGAAAAGGGCAGTACACACAGCAAAGGGCCTTCCTGGAAATGTTGATACTTTGCTAATAGAGTCTCCTGTCTCTACCCATCCCCCTGTACACATCGGCATATACTACAAGTTAGACGCGTTTGGAAATTCATTCATTCAACACATACGAAGGGGCTGCTATGTATACAGCACTGTGATGGGCTCTAAGATGAAGATATCATCGTCTGCTGCCAAGCAACTTAAAAATCGAGTGGGAGATTCACAAAACGTATAGCTATAACATGCTCAAAACAGAATGTGGGAAAAGGGTAAGAAAGGCATAAACAAAGGTCTTCCTTCTCTTCAGAAGTGGTGACTATTACGGCCATTGTGATCTGGAAAAGCTGAATGCAACAAGCAGTATCTGAGCTGGGTCCTGAACAGCCAGCACAATTTCCATCAAGGAGGATTTGAGGGTGGCATAGAGAGAAGAAGGAGGTGAGTTCTGGGCAGAGAAAATGATAGAAGCTAAGATGGGGGTGGGAAAAGTTAGGAAAAATAGGGCAAGAGAGGAGTTAAGTTTGATATGAGCCAAGAATAAAAGGTAAATGAATACTGGAAGACAAAACTAAGTTAGTGCCAACCTAGAGAGAGCTTCGACTGTCAAAGATGAGACGTTGTTACTTTTATTTAGAAAGCAAAAAAAAAGTCATCCACAATCAAAATGACCTTTGGGGAAGATTACTGTGACAATATGTGTAAGATGAATTGAAAGGGGAGCAGCTGAAGGAAGGAGAACCTAAAGGATAGGATTGCACCAGCCCAGGTTCAAGAGGTATGAGATGCAGGGATTAATTGAAACTAGGGAAAGAACTTTTGGGGAAAAAGTAAAGGGCTTGATGACTGGCAGGATGTTAAAAAGGAAACTGAAGGAGGAGACAAACATGATTCAAAGTTTGGCATCTGTGGATAAATAGGAAAATGGCGGTACCACTGAGGGAAATATAACAAGGAAGAGCTAGTTTTAGAGAGAGATGAGAAGTTTAGTTTTAGCCATGTTGGATTTGAGTTAAGAAATGAGACAACCAAGTTGAATCAACTAACTGGGGGTTAGGAATACCAGACTAGCTAAAGATTCAAAGAGGTTATAACTATAGAGAAAGAATATATTCATCTTTTCTGATGATTAAGGGACAATTTAGTGCTAAATGCTATACCAAATACTTGGAACTTTAAACCAGCACTAGAATTATATAAAAAAAATTCTTCAGTAATTTTTACAAATTAAAACAAAAACTCATAGTCCATGACTTCAGAAAATATTTTTTAAGCATATGAAACCTAAGATTTAAAATTTTGTTCTTAAAGTTTTCAGATATAATAACATTTCTACTCTTACCTTTGAATGAATGTCTGGGCAGCTTGCAAAGGGATGTCTGGAATATCATCATTATCATCATCCGACGATTTGGAGTAAGTAATATTCCCACTGTCAATATTTATTAGGATCAAACCATCTGCTTCCTTTTAAATAAGTATTAAAATCAAAGGTAATTTATAATGAAATATTTTCATTAATAACTGAAAATTTAAATACAACACATTGTGCTGTGAAGAATTTTGTTTTATCAAGGTACTCTGCTAAGATAAAATTTCAATAATTTTAACTACCTTTAACAGATTAGTCCTTAGACTAATATGTAATACTATCTTCCATGAAATGTTAATATATCACATACTATTGATAGCAACAAGTAACAAAATTGAACTCCTTTCTTTCTTCTCCCCTGAACTGGGAGAAAAGATTCCAATAATTTTTTAATCTTTTTCTCTGAATCCTGCTAAATGCATTTTTCACAACCTGAAATATATTTTCTTTGTTGTCATTATGATCTCTGCAACTGACATCTAAACTAGCAGAGCTCTTATAGTACCCAAGATCTCCTTTCATCCCTTTGGATGTGGAAAACACCTGAGTATAGTATAGGGGCAGAGTTCCAAAGAAAGACAAATTACAGAGCAAACATGTTTTATTTTAAAATGTCTGTATTGTTTTACTTTAAAAATCAGTGAGAATCTCTGGAACCCAAGCCTATATTTGCTCACTTCTTAATACTATACTCCCTAAAGATCAACTTTATAAATAGTAGTGAGGCCTACAAATTAAATAGTTTGTAGTACACAGCTCCACATTCTCTTCAAACTTTTTAGATGTTTAGAATTATTCTGTTTCAGTAGTTTCAAACAAAACTATGTTTTCAAATGGTATACATATCAACTTCAAACCCCAGTTCTTTTTCTGGCCTCACAGTTCTTGGAAGAATAACAAATTCTAAATCTGGAAGCTAAATAGAGGTGCCCTTTATCTTAATGTTGAGGAGGGGAAAACCCCATACATAACTGTTTAGATATTATAAATATCTCTAAGATGCTGTTGGAATTCAACTTAGTTCCTTTCTCTGGCATGAGACTACTGGAGAATAAAATTAGAGAAGCAAATTCAGAACTCGGTTAGTTAAAATATTTGCCTTCACTTCTGAAAGTTTCCAGAGTCATAATATGTGAAAGATCCCTTTACTAAAAGGATTTACTTAACTACAGCCAGCTGGAATTAACCATCAGTTAAAAAGCCAAAATAGGCCTCCCTTCTGAAAATTCTGGAGACAGGGTGTTTCTCACTAAGGGCTAAAAAAAGGAACAACACATGAATACTATGATGTGGTTTTTTCCTTTATTACCCAGGCTAGATGACGTCTTTTAGTTTCTTCCATTAATATTTGAATGGCCTTTTCTTAACACATTTTCCCCCCTGGTGAATCATGCATTTGAGCACTAACACTTAACTACATCCAATTACCTCAATCACTCATATCTTAAGTATGACTAACACTGAACATACCTCCTATGGTACTGCTGCCACTTATAAAATGACTTCATCACCATGCTGCCCACCAAATCCAGTAGATTTTTTTAAAAAATGCAATGACTCATACTTGTTTTTTAAAATAAAAGCTAAAAAGTTTTAAAAAACTTAAAAGTTTAAACAAACAGTTTCCCCATTGGGAGAACAAAGATTGTTATCCCAATTTTATAAGTGAGGAAACTGAGGCTAAAAAAGGTTCATTGATTTTCCCCCCTCCACAGTTAAACAAATTAGTAAGTAGAATTCCAACTCAGATCTCCTGAGGCCATACCAGACTACCAGTTCCAGTTTACCTTTTCTCTATTTTTGTGTGCTTTGTCTGAATCCTGCAACCTGTTATGGTACTTGCCCACAGTGAGATATGAAAAACCTATAACCTTAATACATAACATAACCTATCTTATTAAATATTAAAATTTGTTACAGAACTTTATTTTTTTTTTAAGAACAACAGGGTAGAGTGACTTGTCCAGGGTCACATAGCTTAGTGTCTGAAGCAACATCTGAACCCAGGAAGGCTCATCTTCCTGACTCCAGCACCCAACAGAGTTGTTTACGTGTTGTTCCTCCATTTGACTGTGAATTCTTTGAGAACAGGGACTGTTTTTCCCTTTCTTTGTATCTCCAGGCCTTAGCAAAATGCCTCGTACACATAGAAGGAGCTCAATATATACTTGCTTATTTAATTTTATGTAAATGTAAGGAGTTTGAAAAAAATAGCACCCTTGGAATATTAATTAAATAAGTATAATTAAGCACACTTATTACAAAATAATAAGTCCACTGTACCTCCTAGTTGCCCCCAGAATTTTAATTTTTAAACAATTCTTTACCAGGAAAAAATAGTTTCAATAAAACTTACTTGAAATGTTATATGTCGAAGTGGACATAAACAGATTTAGAATAGTCTCCCAGGTAAAGGCAAAAAAATAGGGTTTGATTTATAGAGGCATAATTGGTTGACATTACTACAAGTCCTCATTATTGTTTATGATTATATTACAATCAGTTTCTGTAATACAAGGAGGTAAACTTTTTGTTCACGTGTTTAAAATTAATTGTTTTGAAGATATGCTTCAATTAACCTTCCTTAGCGATGATCTTCCCTCTCCACCTTTATAATATCTGTCCTCTAAAGAGTTCAGCATCCTTTCAAATATATTATCATTTGTTCATTAGTCCTAACAATATTGTTCTTAGTAGTTAGAAAGATAGAATTAGATATTCTCCATCTCACCTTGCTAACTTCTTCAAAGTGATCAACATGGCAGCCCATAAGGAAGGACGTAGGCGCCATTACAAAGTCCAGCATCTGACCAGAAAGGATGGGTACAAAGGTGTGCTGCCATTGAATAGGGTGAAGATACAACATGAAGCACTCAGCAATGAGAGTAAGAAGAGCCCAGTCCGAAGAGAAGAAGACAATTCGTTGTTCAGTTAAAATGCAAGTTATGATCTAGGGGGAGAAAAATAATTTTAAGAATCTATTCCATTCTCCGATGGAGTCTTATATAGAGTTTCCTAAGTTGGGCTATTTTCATTAACTATTTCCCCAATCTGGAATGCTCTCACTCCCAATCACTACCTCTTGGCTTCCTTTAAATTTCAGCTAAAATTCTACCTTTTACAACACCCCTTAATCCTAGGGCCTTCTTTCTTTCTTTTTTCAAATCCTTCCTTTCTGTCTTAGTAACAACTTTAAAAAGAAAGGGAAAGGGCTAGGCAAACAGATTTTGAGTGACTTGCCCAGAGCTCCACAGCTAGGAAGCATCTGAGGCCAAATTTGAACTCAGATCCTCCCAACTCCAGGTCTGGCACTCTAACTACTGTGCCACCAGCTGCCCTAGTGCCTTCTTTCTGATAGTTATCTCTAATTTATCCTTTCTCTTATACAGAGTTGTTTGCGTGTTGTTCCTCCATTAGACTGTGATTCTTTGTATCTCCAGGACTTAGCAAAATGCCTGGCACACAAAGAAGGGGCGCAGTATATGCTCACTTATTTAATTTTATGTAAATGCAAGGAGTTTGAAAAAATAGTACCCTAGAAATATTAAACAAGTACATTTAAGCATACTTATTACAAAATAATATACAATTACAAATGACAAAATAAAATACAAAAATACAAAATATACAAAATAACTATAGACTATATCTTAATATTTTATGACAAGGATAGCATTAAAGTATTCCTATTGCATATTACATTTTAAACAGAAGCAGCCTGGAAATGTAAGATGTTGGATTCATCACAAAGACAGGGAATAGCCTATTTACCACTGGCAAGCAAAATATAATGCTTTCATAGAATTATACAATCTTAAGAGGGTGGAAGGACTTCAGAGGTTTTTGGTCCAATCATTTCTGAAAAAAATATTCTCTACCTCAGCAGTTCTCAAAGCTTTTGAAAGTCTCAGGATTCCCTTGAAATCTTTCAAAATTACTCAGGACCCCCAAAGACTTTCTGTTCATACGAGATTAGAAATTAGTCATATTAGGGGGCAGCTGGGTAGCTCAGTAGAGTGAGAGCCAGGCTTAGAGACAGGAAGTTCTAGGTTCAAATCTGGCCCCAGACACTTCCCAGCTCTGTGACCCTGGGCAAGTCACTAAACCCCTATTGCCTAGCCAATACACAGTATTGACTCCAAGACAGAAGGTAAGAGTTAAAAAAAATAAAAAAAAAAGAAATTAGCCATATTTGAATGGAACTGTATTAGAAATTAACCAATGTTAATTAAAATATCTTAGCATTATTATGATAATCATCTTGACTTCATGGATCCCCTAACAGGATCTCAGGGAAATTACAGGGATCCCTGATTATACTTTGAGCAATATGGCAAATGGATATCCTCAATAAGTATTCAACAATTTTTGCTGGATTTGGAATAAAAGCTAATATTTATACAATGCTTTAAAGTCTGCAAAATGATTTACAAATTTTACCTCATTTGACAACAACCCTTAATGGTAGAAGCTAGGAATAATAATCCCTATTTCACAGAAGAAGAAACTGAGGCAGATAGAGGTTAAGAAATGTATCTAAGATCATACAGTCAACAAATGTCTGAGTTAGGATTTGAACCCAGGTTTTCCTGATTTCAGGTGAAAGGCTCTATACATCATGCCACCAAACTACTCTGTATAACCCCAGCTCCTGAGGCAGCCTATTTCCCTTCCAAAAATTTCTAATTATTAGGAACTATTTCCTCATATCAAAACAAAATGTACCTCCTTGCAATTTCTCATTAGTTTAAGCTCTGCCCCTGAAGCTCATTCCTCTTCCAAACAAAAGCCTTTCAAATACTTGAAGAAAGCCATCACATCTTTCTCTTCTCTAGACTAAATATTTCCTGTTATTTCCCTCAGTCCTTTTATGGTCTGGTTCAGTCTGATCAGGGATACTCTCTTGATCTGCCTGAATTCCATCATCACTTTTCAGATGGCAGATAAGAGCCAATAAGCTCCTGGTCCAAGGTGCTAGTTAGAGGCAACCATCTTTCCTGCTCTTCCCCCAACACTCAAGAATATAGATATCCTTTCTCCATCCCTTCCAGTCACAGCATGAAAGCTCACTGGCAAGCCAAAATGAGCAAGGACATTTCTATCTACAAATACATTTTTAAGATAGTCACATGGATTCTTAAAAAAAAGTTTAAGTGGCTTTAAAATAAGAAATTACTTCCAAGGTAACCATCTGTGTTTGGTGTTGGTTTCCACTGAGTATTTATTCTAAAATACCAAGCAGCCGACATTAAAACTGTCCAGAGGCAGCTAGGTAGCTCAGTGGACAGAGAGCCAAGTTTGGAGACTGGAATTCTAGGGTTCAAATGTGGCCTCATCCATTTGCTAGCCATATGACCCTGGAAAAATTACTTAACTCTAGTTGCCTAGCCCTTACCACTCTTCTGCCCGGGAATGGATTCTTAGTATCAATTCCAAGATAAAAGGTAAAGCTTTCAAAAATAACCCCAAAACTATATGGCAAACCACATTATGAGGTCCTGATTAAGAATACTTCTAGCCTTAAAATGTTATGAATCTAATTAACTAATCTAAATAACTAAGCTTCACTATTATTAGCTTTAACCACCCTTTAAATCCCCCTATTCCAAAACCCGGAGACCCTGTTATTTTCAAATAAGGTATAAATTGAACGTTGCTTTATGCAGGAATCACAAGACTCCTCTTCTAGAAATTGCTTATTTATAATAGAATCATGGGATTTAAAATTAGGACCTCAGAATTTCAGCTAGTCCAAGCCTCTACTTTATAGATGAGGAAACTGAGGCCCAGAGACATTATACAATACAATACTGAAATTTTGTCATTGCATTAAACTAGTGAGAATAAAATTTGACTGGCACTGAAAGATACTTACCTGTAATACCTTCTCAGGTTTGAAACACAGTAAGGGAAGGTGAAGGTCCAGGTCTATGATGGGGCTGTCGGGATCTGCTCGTGAAGGAAACACTATCTGAAGGGGCTTCATGTTAAATACCTGGGATAACCAATATGAAGGTTTAATGCTGATGCTCTGACTCAGTAGATTCTTAATCTTAAAATTAAAATTCTGAAAAATCAAGAAAATCACAAGCAGCAAAATCTCCCCAGGTAGCAGAGGAAGGAGATCTGATTTAGAGAATATTTCTAAAAAACACAATATTATACCATGTTATAATTCCCATTAGAGTGTTAGTTCATTTAGAACAAAGAAGATTTTTCTTTTCTTTAATTCCCAGCACTTAACACTGTTCCTGGCACAGAGCAAACACTTACTAAATGATTATTGATTGGTTGACTCAAGCACATGCATTAATTCAAACTAGACTAACTAATATGTTACCAAAAAGAAGTCTTTGAAAATCTGCTCTCGTAGGTAAAAATTATTTGCAACTGCCATGTCAACTGTTGGCATGTAAAAGAATTCTCCCATTTTACTTAAAACCTCCTAAGGAGGTTAAATATGCTTTGTAAATGTTTACTTTTTATTTATCTGCTTAGCAAATCCTATCATCACAAAATTAGTGGAGTCCAGATTTATCAAATTATTATGTTCCTGAAGTATTTCAGTTATAATTTTGTCATTTAATATTTCTTGAAAACATACTTGATAAAAAAATCTGAAGAATGAAAATGTGATGTTCAGAGAAATATTGATAGCTGTCTTTTAGATAGAAAAAAATATTCAAAAGCTAAATACTAATTGAAGGTGGATTGCCTGATGAAGTCCAATTTCACACAAGAAAACTATAACTAGGAACATCTGAATAACTAACTTAGTTATTGACCAATGACAACAACTACTCGAAGAAGGGTTATCTTCTTTGTTTTTTTTTTTATCAAATAAAATTCTAAAGATGAAACAAAAGTAAAATATTATTGGGTATGCTCTACCAACGGTTAATCACAAAGCCCATGTAGAAAGCTATCCTTACAGGGGAGAAGAAAAATTTCACATTATTAAAAAAATTATGCTGCACAATGTAAGATATTGGTTAACTTCTTCCCAAATTTTTCTTTTATTATCATGTAGACATAGCCTTTGGCAAGCATTTAATCTATCCTCATTTAAAAGTCTCACAATGATAATAAGCAAAATGGCACTGCATAATTCTTCCCCCATGATTACATGTAGGAAGGAATCTTAGATGAACTTAAAATATGCCCGAGACTCCTTTTTTGGAAGCTATGTTTTGATCTTAGTCTAATGTTTAGGAAAAAATCAGCCAACAATAAACACAAGGGGATTTTGTAACTCCAATTTTCAGTCAACTGAGTAACAGTTTAAAAAAAAAAAAAAAAGGGACACAGGCATGAGTGCTGTAGAAATTGTTACAGTGTGCCAGTTCCTTTTCATATTTTTATCACAGTTGTCCTTAATATATGTCTAGATAATTTTCATAATGATTTTATAAGGTCTCTGCTACTGCTATGAAGGTCTTGTGGGTTTTCTAATTAATATACAATGACTAAATATTCTATTTTATAAAGTTTTATTAATAATAAGAGATATTAGATATTAATTTTTAAAATCTACAGACTGATCTGACTACCGTCCATCTCATTTACAGATTATACTGTGGTCAGATCTGGGGATTGATACTGACTATGTCAATTGTCAGAACACTATAGGGCCACCTCGTTGAGATACATTATTTTTCAGTCAGACAGATAAAAAGTATGCATTTATTAAGTGTTTAATACATACCAGACACTGTGCTAAGTGCTGATGACCAAAAATCAAAAACGAAAGCAATAAAAAAATAACTTCAAGGAGAACACGTTCTTTTTTTTTTTTTTTTAAACCCGTACCTTCTGTCTTAGAACCAATTGGTTCTAAGGCAGAAGAGCAGGCAATTGAGATTAAGTGACTTGCCCAGGATCACACAGCTGGGAAGTGTCTGAATCTAGGACCTCCCATCTTTAGGCCTGGCCCTTAACCCACTGAGCTACCCAGCAGTCCCCAAGAAGCACACATTCTAAGAGGAGAGGTAACATATAAATAAGTGGATACAAAGAGGATAAATGCAGAGGAGATGGAAATAATCTATTCTGAAGAGATAGGTTTAATAATCCATAAGGGAAAAATTAAATACATGAAAAATGCTTATTTTCTAACTTCTGATGGATGACCAGTTCATTAAGTTAGGACACCAATGTGGATTTAGGACACTATAGATGGACAATGAATTGGGCTCAGAATTAAAGCCGAGTAAGAATGAGTTGGTTTCAAGGGCATCTAGAGGATGAGAGCCAGGGCTAGAGACAGGAGATTCTGGGTTCAAATCTGGCCTCAGACACTTCCTTACCTATGTGACCCTGGACAAGTCACAACCCCCATTGCCTAGCCCTTACCACTCTTCTGCCTTGAAACCAATATACAGTATTGATTCTAAGATGGAGGGTGAGGGTTTAAAAAAGATACAGAGAAAGAATTGGTTTGTCTTGGGGAAATTGTTTCTAATGATTCCAAGCTAGTCCCCAGTCCAAAAACCTCTCTTTTTTTAATGTGAACATTCTGGAGGTGCTGTTTAGTGTTAATTTTGGAACATGCCAATCTTTATAGAATCAAAAAAGTCACAAATAATACAAGGGGGTGGCAACTGGGTAGCTCAGTGGACTGAGAGCCAGGCCTAGAGACAGGAGGTCCTGGGTTCAAATCTGGCCTCAGACACTTCCCAGCTGTGTGACCCTGGGCAAGTCACTTGACCCCCATTGCCTACCCTTACCACTCTTCTGCCTTGGAGCCAATACACAGTATTGACTCCAAGATGGAAGGTAAGGGTTTAAAAAATAATAATACAAGGGGAAGTGGAAAGCTATACGACAGACATATGCTATGGCATATTTCTCTTTCTTTTCTTTTTTATAAACCCTTACCTTCTGTCTTAGAATCAATATCAAATATTGGCTCCAAAGCAGAAAAGTGGTAAGGGCTAGACAATTGGGATTAAGTGATTTGTCCACGGTCACACAGCTGGGAAGTGTATGAAGCCACATTTGGATCCATGTCCAAGTCTAAGCCTGGCTCTCTATCCATTGAGCCACCTACCTGCCCAAGCTATGGAATATTTCTAAAGATGATCTACATATAAGTTACAGCACAAGAGAGGCTGATGTGGAAACGCTAGATGGGAAAAATGATAATCCAGTCATGTGCCAAGAATAAAGGTGATGAATGCCCAGAGCATTGCCTAGTAACCATGTATTATGGAAAAAAAAACAACTTGGAAGAATGCCTCAAGAATATTAGGTGAATAGATCCTCTGTGGAGGACCTATATTATATATATACCAGGCACAGGCAATGCATGGAGGAATTGGAGGGAATAAATAATAGCAAATGGCTAGCATTTATAGAGCACTTTAAGCTTCAAAATAAAAATAAATAATATATATGATATATCACATAATATGAATATTTATGTTATATAATTACATATTATGTAATGCTAAAGATAATATTAACTATAATATTTAAATATAATTATATTTAGAATTATGATTATAAATATATATGTCCGATATTCTATATAAATATATAAACCATAGAAATAAAAATAAATGATAATAAATAATATAATAAAATGCTTTACATATGTGATCTCGCCAGATCAGTAAAATCACAAATCCAGTGAGAAACTGAAGACATTACCCATGTTTCAAATGATACTACAAGATTTTTGCCCCTCAATGGAGAGGACCTCTGGGGAGAACCAAATTGCCTACCAAAGTATTTTCTCACCAAGTTCTCACTAGGTCCAATTGTGCCACAGATAGTGTGTGATCTTGGGTAAATCGCTTAATCTCTTTAAAATGGCCCACTCTTCTAGAATGAAAGAATTTCAGAACTGGACAGGGATCTTAGAAACCATCTGGTCTAACCTTTCATTTTACGGATGAAAAACGCAATGACCCAAAGAGATAAAGTCAAAAATTCTGACTTTCTCAAGCCAGAGACAGGCTTCTCTCGACACCTCTCTCAATAGGTGGCTGGTGGTTGGTTACAACCAGAATCTGAGTCTCCGAGGCTCCCACATCAAGTTTGTCTCGGCTTTACAATTATGATCAATTCTCATTAACATGGGGAACTGGCTGGTCCAGTGGAAAGAGTGCCAGACCTGGAGTCAGGAAGCCCGAGTTCAAATCCAGCTTCAGACACTTATTAGCTGTATGTGACCATGGTCAAGTCACTTAACCCTGCTTGCCTTAGTTTCCTCATCTGTAAAATGAGCTAGAAAAGGAGATGGCAAACCATTCCAGTATCTCTGCCAAGGAAACCCCAGATGGGGTGACAAAAGAATCGGACACTACTGAAATGACTGAGCAAATCATTAACATACACCTGTATAATAGTGCTGTCAAGATTTCTGGATGAATGTCAGCCCAATTAACTCTGATGGCATTCACTTAGGAATTCATTAACAGATTTTGTTTCTTCTCATTTTTACACTCCTGACTTTGCTTCAAGTAATGCTAAAACACATTCTCATTCATGAGAGGTGACATGCGATATTGAAAAGAGGAGCTGGCTCATACTCTGATTCAGATATTTTCTAGCTGTGTGAGCCAGTGTGTGCCCAAAGTGTCAGTGACATTTTTAACATCAATAGTTTACACTGCTATTAGGAAACTTTAATACTATAAAACAGCACTAAGACTTTTGAGATACTCTATATGAATTTTCTCTGGGTATAAATAATACTTGCACAAGATGCTACGAGCAAAGCACATAGCAATTTGGAGGGGAAAAATCATAGGATTACAGATTTGGTAGAGACTCTTAAGAGATTGTATTATTTAAGGAGTCTTAACCTGGTTTTTACAAACTTAAGAAAAAATATTTTGATAACTGTATTTCAATATAATTGGCTTTCTTTATGATACTATATATTTTGTGCATTTGAAAACATTATTCTGAAAAGAGGCCCATAGGCTTCGCCAGACTGCCAAAGAACTCCATGTCACAAAAAAAGATGAAGAATCTTTTGGTCTAGTTCAATCTCATCGTTTTACAGGTGAGAAAACAAGGGCCCAGAAAGTTAAAACTGATTTGTACAAGCTCAAGCAGTCAAAAGACTGCCTAAGAATCTGTATTCGGGCATCATTCTGAACATGAAATCCAATATTCTTTCAGTTCATGCATTGCATGTTCCATACATGCTCCTGACCATTAACTGGTCATTAGCACAGCATGTTTCACATTTCCAACAATTTTGCAGGTAGACCCCATCTTCAGAAACAGTATGCCAAGCAAGGTTTAAATTCAGTTCTTATAAATGTTTAAAACAAACTTAATATACATTAAATTTATCTGAACAGTTAAATTTAAAACAAATTTAATTACATTTAATTTATCTGACTATATCTAGTTTATGAAGTGCAAAGACAGATTGCAAGAGATGAGTTTATATGCCAGGTAACACAAAAGGATCATTAATTCTTTAGCTAATTACCAGATGGAGTGGTCCGGGTGGAGGACTAGGGATTAAAGACAATTTTGCAGCAAATTCTTTTATTCGCTGATCAACTTCAAAATCCTTACAAAGTTTCACTTGTGCCAACAAACTGAAAGAAAAAAGTAATTTTTGTGAATTTTAGGAAGAGAAAAAATAAAATCCAAATACTCCTAGTTGGTCTCAATTATATATCATAGCCTAAAATTTACCTTTTGGGTGTCTTCATTTGAAAAAGTTAAATCCCTTATCCTAACAGCATGTCTCAGAAGAAAATTGCTTTTTAATAATATTTTATTTTTTCCCAATGACATGAAAGAAACATTTTTAATATTAGTTTTCTAAAATTTTGAGTTCCAAATTCTTTCCCTTTCTCTCTTCCTCCTTGAGATGGTAAACAATTTGGTATAAATTATATATGTGTGATCATACAAAACATTTTTATATGGGTCATGTTGTGGAAAAAATCATAAAAAGAACCATGAAGAAAATAAAGTGAAAAATAATATGCTTCCAACTAAATTCAGATTTCATCAGTTCTTTCTCTGGAAGTGGATACATTTTTCATTATGAGTCCTTTGATCCTTTGAAACTGTCTTAGGTCATTGTATTACTGAGAATAGAGAAGTCATTCACAGTTTATCATGCCGTATAATGTTACTATGTACAATGGTCAAGTACTGTTCACTTCATTTTGTATCAATTCATGTAAATCTTTCCTTTTTCTTTTCTTTCTTTAAAAAAAATTTTTAAACCCTTACCTTCTGCCTTAGTAGCAGTTCTAAGACAGAAGGGTAGCAAGAGCTAGGTAAATCAGATGACTTGCCCAGGGTGATACAGCTGGGAAGAAGCTGAGATCAAATTTAAACCCATTTCCTCCCAATTTCAGGTTTGGGACTCTAGGTTTTTCTGAAATAATCTTGCTTGTCATTTCTTATAGCATAATAGTATTCCATTCCACCTACACATCACAACTTGTTCAGCCAATCCCCAAATGATAGACATCCCCTCAATTTCTAATTCTTTGCCACCACAAAAAGAGCTGCTATACATATTTTTGTACAAATAGGTCCTTTTCCCTTTAAAAAAAATTCTTTACAGACTCAGTAGTGGTATTGCTGGATCAAAGGGTAAGTATAGTTTTAAGAGCCCTTTAGGCATAGTTCCAAATTGCTCTCCAGAATTGATGGATTAATTCACAGCTTCAACTATAATGCATGATGTCCCAATTTCCCCACATCCTTTCCCACATTTATTATTTTTATTTTCTGTCATATTAGCCAATCTGTTAGGTATGAGGTGATACCTCAGAGTTGCTTTAATTTGCATTTCTCTAATCAATCGTGATTTAGAACATTTTTTCAGGACTATAGGCAGCTTTCCTTCCTTCATCTGTTCATACCCTTTAACTATTTGTCAACTGGGGAATGACTTGTCATTTTTCTAAATATTTGAGAAACTTAACCTTTAACCAGAAACACTTGTGGAAAAAAATTTTTTCCCAGCTTTCTGCTTTCCTTCAGAGGAAAATTCTCAAGAAATTTTACATCAAGGTTTTAAACTAATTATCTCTATGCACAAAAAACTAACATTTTACTAACAAGAAATGCAATTTTCTTTTAATTCAAAGATTTCCCCCAAATATAACATGTTTTCTGAAATCATAAGATCCAAATTGTTCCCCTCCTTCCCTTTCCTTCCCCTTCTCAGAGATGGTAAGCAATTTGATCTGGATTATACATGCATAACATATTTCTAAAATGGTCTTTGTTGTTAGAGAATGCTCATATAAAACCAAAAACCCCAAATAAGACCATAAATAAACTTATATGAAAGATAGTATACTTTGATTTGAATCTGACAATGTAATTTTCAAATGTAATGGTTATAGCCTAAGAAGGAAACTTTCTTAAAAAAATAACTAAAATTTTAGAGTTTAATTTAAAATAATTTAATTTAATGAATGATAAAGTCAGTTTATCAAATAATAAAGTGACAAAGTCATTCTAGACTTTTTTCAGATACTCCCCCTCACACGATGTTGATAGTCCTATTAAACTGGTCTACTTGCTGCTCCCCCACCAAATCTGAACTCTATCTTTCACTTTTGTGTTTGTTCTGTTGTCTCTGAAGAAACTCCCCCAAATCATCCCTGCTTTTGAAAACCTTTAGCTTTCAAGGCCCAGTTCAGTTGCTTCCTCTTCTGGGAAGCTTTTCCTAGTCCTCCTTGTAGAGAGTGTTTTCTCTCTCCTTAAATTGCATTTATTAGGGACAACTAGTTGGCCCAGTGGATTGAGAGCCAGATCTAGAGACAGTAGGTCCTGGGTTCAAATCTGACCTCAGACCCTTCCTAGCTTCCTCAGACTTCATGGGCAAGTCACTTAACCCCAATGCCTGGCCCTTACTACTCTTCTGTCTTGGAAGTATTGATTTCAAGATGGAAAGTAAGGATTTTAAAAATACACTTTTTAGTTTTGGGAAATATCCTACTCTACCTTTTTCAATAGAATGTAAGCTCATTCAGGAAACAAATTTTCATTTTGTTTCATATTCCCCCAAAGAGTAGATAGTGCTTTGCATACAACAGACACTTATGAATGAAAAGTTGTAAATATTACAAAATTTTTCCTAAAAACTAAACCTGCCTTTCTGTAATTCCTACCTGCCATTCCTACAAATCTGCCTATTCCTATCCCATTTTCAAAAATCCCTCCTTTAATCTATCCATTTCCACATCCATACTGCAACATCCATACTGCTCCTCCCCTTTCAGCTAAACTCCTTGAGAAAGTCATCTACACCCAGGGCCTCTACTGCGTCACTTCTCACTTGATTTTAACTCCTCACAATCCAGCTTCTCACCTCGTGATCCAACTAAAACTTCTCACTCCAGAGGCACCAATAAAATCTCTTAGTTGAGAATTTAGCTGCCTTTTCTTAAACCTTCTTAAGCTCTGGCACTGTTGATCACCACCCAGATTCAGGCCCTCATCACCTCTCACCTGATGTTAGTATGTCATAGCCTTCTAATTGGTTTCCCTGCCTTAAAATTCTCATTATTCTTGAATTCATTCTCAATTCAGCTGCCAAGGGGAATTTCCAAAAGAGCAGGTCTGACATTGGAAATTGAGGGAATGTCCATCAATTGGGGAATGGCTAAACAAATTGTGGTACATGTTGGTAATGGAATACTTTTGTGCTACAAGAAATGACAAGCAGGATGATTTCAGAAAAAGCTGGAAAGATTTGTGGGAACTGATGCAGAGCAAAATAAACAGAACCAGGAGAACACTGTATGCAACAACGGCAATACTGGATGATGATTTTCTGTGAAAACTTGGCTCCTCTCAGCAATGCTCTGATCTGGGACAATCCTGAAAGACTTACAATGGAGAATGCTATCCACCTCCAGAGAAAGAAGTGTTGAAGTCATCTTTCACATTTTATTTATGGTTTTATTTTGGGAGTTTGATTATGTATGAGTTTGCTCTTACAACAATGACCAATATAGAATTGTGTTTGCATGACAATAAAAAATGGAAAAAAAAGAACAGGTCTGCCCAGGTCGTCTCTCCACTCAATAAACTCTCATGGTTCCTTATGATATCAAGGATCAGATATAAAGTAATCTATTTGGCATTTAAAGCTCTTCCCAAACTAGATCCTTCTTTTTAGTCAACTTACTCTTTAGTTGTCTCCATGCACTCTATAATATGGACCTACTTGATGTTCAATGGTCATTCCATCTCCAACCTCCATGTCTTTGTACTGATTGTCCCCCAGGCTTAGAATGCTCTGTCCCATCTCCTCTCCCTTTTAAGTTTCACCTGGCTTCCTTCAAGCCTCTGTTCAAAACCCACCTTCTAGAGATTTTTCCTGATCCTCTTCCCATCTGCAAATGCCCTCCTCTCTGAAATAACCTTCCATTTACTCTGTATACATCTTGTTTGTAGCAGGTTACTTACAAGCTGTCTCCTTCCTTAAAACATGAACTCCTCTGTGTGACCCTGGGCAAGTCACTTGACCCCCATTGCCTACCCTAACCAATCTTCCACCTATGAGACAATACACCGAAATACAAGGGTTTAAAAAAAAACAAAACATGAACTCCTTGAGGGCATGGTTGGTTCCTTCCTCCCTCCTCCCCCCCCCCTTTTGACCTTCCCCCAAAAGTGAAGCACAATAAAGTTGGCTTTGTTTTCCATATAAAATCTTTTCATGTGATTTTATTCTTCAACACACACAGGTAAGTGAAAATATATTTCAACTTCATGTGTCTTACATTTCACAGCAGAGCTTTACTGTCCCCTAATTAGGCACCCAACACACTTTGTATGCATATTCCAATAGTAGAAAATTGCCTTCATAATAAAAGATAAAATGAGTCCTAATTCAGGAATGTATTCATCATTCTTTCTTACTATAGGCATAGACTAATGTTTGCTTTTTAGAAATAATAAATTTGCTCACTTTTTTTCACCATGAACAGTAAACCTACATTCAGTCATTAATTACTAACATTTGTAAATTTCAAAAAGGAAATACATAATCATAAATTCAATCCATTTCATATATAGATGAAATATGACTATTTCATACTTGGCTCAAGGCATCAACTTCATTCCTCCATTACTGCATACTGCCAACAAAACAGTTCTTAGGATATGCATTTTATTTCCTGCATTGCTGATTATATTTTGCTTTTTAATAAAATATAAATGGATGCTGTATAAATTATTCATATAGAAATAATAACTTCAAAATGTGGCCAGAAAAAAATGTAAATAAAAGTCAAAAGAAGGCAGTTATTTGACTTAACAGAATAACAAACAATCTTTCCTAATCTCCTTTGGTTATTTTAACACTTTAAGTAAGTTTTTAACATTTTAAAAACTTTTATTCTTAATGCTATTACAAAAAAAATTAGCCATAGTTCTTACCATGAAAGACAGTCTCTGAAGGCATTATAATATGGATATTTAGATATAAGACAAATAGCAAATGGCACAAAGCAGCTGACAGCATGCATGGTGTGTCCAGGTAATTCCCAGTGTGTTTTGCCATTGTAGAAGCAGTGTTCATCCTGAAAGTAAAGTTAGACAATTAACATCTTGACCTTTTTTGGCACTATGCCTCTCCCTCAATAATAAGCTTTAGGAGTCTTGTGGCAAACAAAGGAAGGAGAGATAGTACAAAAATCAGGAGCAAGGGATATCCCAATAGAATGTGAGGTAGAATCCTGACTCTGAGACTTTCTGTGTGACTTAGAAAGCAGTGGCCTCAGTTTGCTTTCTCTTTCTCTCTTTCTCCCTCCCTTCCCCCCTCCTCTCTCCTTCTCTCTCTGTCTCTCTCTCTCTGTCTCTCTCTCTCTGTCTCTCTCTCTCTTTTCCTCACTCCCTCTCTCCCTTTCTCTCTCNGATCAGGTTAGATTTGTTTTAATCTTGCGCCCTGTCTTCTCATTTTTATTCTTTCTTCCTTTTTGGTATTGATTTTGATATTTGTTCTAACAAGTCCATGGCCTGATTGACAGAAATACCTGATTAGCACATGGCTCTCACATTGGTAATGTTGCTCTGTTTAGGCAATATGCTTAGTGCTTTGGATAGAGATGGAAAAGTAAAACTCCTTTCTCACACAGGGTTTTTATTCTAGTTTATATTCCATGATGGAATATAAGAGATATACATATAAGCATATCTATAGCTATCCAAGTCTATATCTATATCTCTCTGTCTGTCTGACTCTGTCTCTGTCTCTCTGTCTCTGTCTCTCTGTCTCTATCTCTCCCTCTCTGTCTCTGACTCTCTGTCTCTCTCTCCCCCTCTCTTGTTCCCTCCCTCACATGCCCCCTCCCTCTCTCATACTCTATCCTCTTATCTTTCTCATATATTCTCTCCTCTTCTCTCTCTCCTTTCTTTTCTTCTCTTCTCTCTCTTCCCTTTCTCCACATATGTGTATGTACATATGTATTTACTAAAGAAACTGCAACCTAAAGTAGGGGCAGCTGGGCTAGCTCAGTGGATTGAGAGCCAGGCCTAGAGACGAAAGGTCCTAGATTCAAAACCCGGCCTCAGCCACTTCCCAGCTGGGTGACCCTGAGCGACTGTGTGACCCATTGCCTACTGGTTGTGGCCCTATGCTCCTAGAATGGAGTCCCAGGATAATAAAAAAAAAATAATAGGTAACACATATATACATGTATGAATATAGAAATAATACACATAAGCATATATGGGTATATGACATATATACATATAATTCTATATACTATTAAAATGCATAAAAATAAATATCTAAATAAAAGGTGATTTGGAGGAAGGCACATGGAACTGGGGGGGAGGAGGTCGGCAAAGAGCTCATAGTGAAGGTGATACTCAAGCTGAGCTTTGAAGGAAATTTGGGATTCTAAGAGGAAGAGATGAGAACAGAGTGCTCAAGGAACAGCCTAGGCAAAATGATGGAAAAGGGGAGAGAGACTGTTGTTTGTGAGAAATAGGAAGGCTAATTTGGCGGTAGGGAGAATGAAGGGGTTGATGTAAAATAATAATTGGGCCTGGATTATATAGGGTTTTAAAGGCTAGAGAAGTTGTGTCTGGTCCTAGACTTGAAGAGATACCACTGGAATTTATTAAGTAGGGAAGTGACAAGAAGAGAACCTGAGCTTTAGGAAAATCATTTTAGTAGCTAGATGGAGGATGGCTTGAAGAAGGGAGAGATTAGTATTGGGAGATCCAATTAAGAGACCATTGCAATAGCCCAGGCAAGCAGGTCTGAATAAGGGTGGTAACATTAAGAGTAGAGAGTAGGAGATCAATGAAAGGAGTCAGAGAGGTAAAAATAGCAAGATTTGGAAAGAGATGCTGAAATTGGGAACCTAAAGCAAGTCATTTATCCTTTATGAGCTCAGTTTTCTTGTCCTTAAAATGGAGGTAATATCTGTAAAGCTTATCTTACATCAAGAATTCTCAGTCTTTTTTGCATCATGGTCAGCTTTGGCAATCTCAAGAAATCAACAGACCCCTCCTAAGGATGATATTTTTAAGCAACGGAAGAAAACACCAAATATCAGGTAGAAATAGTGAAAATAAAGATTTTTTCCCATCTAAATTCTTAGACCTTTAGAACCCTGCCTTAGACAGAGAGGAGAGGAATAAGGGGGCTCATGGATCACAGGTTAGAACCCTTTGCAAACACTAATGGGCTCTCTAAATGTGAATGGTTATCTTCAGGACATGCCTTGGTTGAAGTGACACATCTAAGACTCATTTTATAGAAAAACCATCACCAATAAGTCAATTGCATAGCTGGGGAAAAAACACCCTGGATCTCTGGACTCTCGTTTTATTGCTACGTTGAGCAATAAGAACACATTCTCATAAGCAGGTCATTAAAATCTTTAGGTAGTTACATTTCCTCTTTGAAAGTGCTTTAAAGTAAGAAAATTCCCGAACTTGACCAAAACATCAACAGAAAATGTAAACCACAAATAACTTACTTGTACAGGTTTGTAGTATTGTGCCACCACACCATAGGTTCTATTGCCACATACGTCAGTAAGGACCAGGAAATGTACTTGGTCTTCTTTGGGTTCGGGAGCTACACAGAGTCCTCCTATAAGAAAACAGAGGATGGAGAGAGGAAATTCCCATTAGTCACTTGTAGCTTACAAATTCTTAGAGAAATGGAACTCATAATTAGTCTAGCACTTAAAAGTAGTATGTAGTATACTCTCAAATTGGACTTCCACTCACTCTGTTCTCTATCTGTGATTCCATCTGATTTCAGCTCTGCAGAATAAGATACTCTCACGTCGGGTACCCCTGGTGTTCCCTCTCCCCACTCTTTCCAGCTTCCTTTCCTATTTTGTCTTCTCTCATCAGATTGTGAGCTCCTTGAGGGCAGGGACTATATATAGTCAGTCAGTTAGTCAGTCAACTAGCATTTATTAAGCAGGAGGCTTTTGAAATTCTCCTGGACAGCAAGATCAAATCAGTCAATATTTAAAGAAATTAATTTAGACTATTCGCTGGAAGATCAACCACTGATGCTGAAGCTTAAATTCTTTGGCCATGTAACAAGAAGATAGTACGGCAGAGAATGAGATGGATAGATAGGGTCATAGAAACAACAAACATGAATTTGGACAGAGTTCAAGAGATAGTGGAGACAGAAGGGCTGGGCATGCTATGATCCATGGGTCATGAAGAATCAGGCATGACTGAACAATGGAACAATAATGTGTCAGGGACTGAGATAAGCATTGGGTTTTCAAAGGAAAGCAGAAAGTCCTTGCTCTCAAGGAGTTCATAGTCTAACGGAGGATACCCTATGCAAACAACTATGAACAAACTAGACAGGAACAAGATAATGTATGCAAAGCAGTTTGCAAACCTTAAAGGGCTCTATAAATGTGAATGATTATCTTCTGGACATGCCTTAGTTAAGGCGACATGTTTAAGAATCATTTCAGAGGAAAGGCACAAAAATTGAGGAGTTTGGAGAAAGGCTTTTTTTGTAGAAAGTAGAACTCACATTGAGGTTTGAAGCAAGTCCTGGAAGCCAGGAAGGTGGAAATGAGAAGGGAGAGAATTCTAGACAAGGCATATACCTTCTTTTATCTACTATTAACCACTGATGTTTACTGTAAACGGTTGTGAGTCAAAGACGGGGTGTGGTTTAGCAGAAAGAACAATGAGCTTTAGAGCCACAAGATAAGGGCTTGAATTTTAGCTTCTGCATTGATTAGTTTCTGACCTTAGAGAAGTAATTTCACTCTTTTGTCTCTTTGAAGTTTCCTTCCTCTCTCAGTTTCCTCTTCTGAAAAATGTGGAAATCAACACTTGCCTCATAGTGTTGTAGTAAAGAAAAGCACCATACAAATGTGAATTTTTATTAATCCCATTAATAACCTCCCATGTGTAGTAATTTGTGATTTATTTAAGTTTTTGCAAATATTAATGAGCAATATTACTAGTACATAAAATGTTCTTTTACTTCACACTGTGCTTTAATATTGGTTTTCCCCCCTTTGGATAAAAAGAAAAAATCCAGTATATGGGGGTTTCTTTGGTATTTTAGTGTGATTTAAAGTGAATACACAGGTAAATAATAATAATGACTAGCATTTATATAGCACTTTAAGTTTAGTAAAGTGCTTTACAAATATTATTTAATTTAAGCCTCACAACAACCCTGGAAAGTAGCTGCTATTACTTTCCTCATTTTTATAGATGAGGAAATAGATGTAAGCAAAATGTAAGTGACTTGCCCAGGGTCACCCAGTTAGCCAAATCTGAGGCCAGATTTAAACTTAGGTCTTCCTCCTCCTGATGCCAGGTCCAGCACTCTATCTGCTGTAGCTCCTAGTTGCTTTTATGTTTTGGGAGCTAATATAAAAATAACATTACAATACAGCCAATCAGTGTAAGTATCAGGGACTGTTCCTTTCACGTCTGAAAAGTCTATACTGAAAGGGCCAGAAAAAGAACTGCCACGCTGGAAAAAAAATGGATAAAATCCACATGTGAAGCAAGTTTCTCTTTTAAAATGTGAAGGAAAGACACAGACTGTTAGCAGACCTGGACAGAAAACTGCCTTTCAGATGAAAGGACCGAAAGTTGCTGTTTGAGGGCAGAAAAATGACTATGGTGACAGGACACAGGAGTCCCCTCCACTCATTTATCTGTGTGTGACTCTTCTTAGAGCTTAAGAAGTTAAAACTGATGAAGGGGTCAATCGAATAACTGTTTGGGGACTGTGAGAAGATTAAATAAAGAGTGTTGGTTTCAAAACTGTCAGAAAGGTGAATTTGATGCGATTCCCTCTTGGGGAAAGATAAATCACTGACCACTGGGGGCTCTGATTTGAGAGATGGGAGTAGCAGGGAAAAGTCAGCTGGGAGAGAGCTGGTACTGTGAAAGAGGAGAGTCAGCTTACAGAGGAAGCTTTCAACTGTATGCTTAAAGCCTGTTTCCTGGAAGAGAGCTACTTGCTTTGTAGATTAACTGAAGGAAAGACTGGGGAGCCTGCTGTTTGGAAGAGAGCTAAACTCAGCTGCTACAGTTTGATAAATTGCCCTCCAGCTCTATCCAGAGAGGGGTGAGACCTCTCAGAAGTGCCCTTTGCCTCTGCTCTTCTATGAGGACAGGCTTGACTAGCTGAGTGCTGATTTCTTCTTGCTAAGGAAACAGGTGGATGGATTTGTCTTATGCTGATGAGAAGGTTCACCTGTTTAAGTGTTTTTTTAATTTTATTTTGATTAGCATGCAAAACACCCTTCCATATTGGTCACTGTTGTAAAAGCACACTCACACAAAACCAAAACCCCCAAATGAAACCATAAATACACAGATGTGAAAGATAGTATGCTTTGATCTGTATCCATTCAACTCTTTCTCTAGAGTTGTTGGTTTGGGTTGTTTTTAACCTTTAGGGTCTTAGAATCTCATGAGCCCCAAGGCAGGTGAGCAGCAGTAAGGGCTAGGCAATAGGGTTTAAGTAACTTGTCCAGGGTAACAGAGTTAGGAAGTGTCTGAGGCAAAATTTGAAACCAGGACCTCCTGACTCCAGGTCTGGCTCTTCATCTCCTGAGCCACCTAGCTGCCCCTTAACCTGTTAAGTTTTGCTATAAATTCATTTCCTAACTTGAATGTCTCCATCATGCTCCAGGGACTTCTTCTTCTACAAGATCACATCAGCCCTGTAGAACTCACACCTCATCAATACCTTCTGTCCCTGGGGCTCTTCTGCTAGGAAGGCAGAGCACGGAGCTCCTCCCTGAATCTCCATGTAAGGAGGAGGGACTGATGCTCAGGCCAGCCAGCTCTTCATTTCCCACCTTGCTGAACTACTTCAGACATCTCTGCCATCCCCACATGCCAAGTACCTTTTCTCCTCCCCAACTTTCCCTTTCAGCTTCCACTTGAGCACTGTCTCTCCACTTTAAGTGTAAGCTCCTTGAGGGCAGGAGCCATATTTTTTGTATCTGTATCCTCAATGCTTAGCACACTGCCTGGAACATTATTGTTTATTGACTGGCTCACTGAATTCTGTTTTGCTATGAAGCAGCTTACAGTCCCCTTGAGTAATGAACTTCCTGGGCTTGTCTTCATTGACCAGAGAGCCAAAAGGAGAGGTTTTTAGTCTCTGGCTGAAGGGAATTGATTGCCACTAGAATAACACAGTACTTTCTTGGGGCTCTGTTAAGGGCTGTTTTTGTTCAGCTGAGTTTGACTCTTCATGACCCTGTGGACCATACTCTCCAAGAGGTTTTCTTGGCAAAGACACTAAAGTGGTTCCCCTTCTTCCTTCTCTTGTAAGGCAAACAGAAGTTAAATGACTTGCTCAGGGTCACACAGTTAGTGTCTGAGGCCGGATTTGAATTCAGGTTTTCCTGACTCCAGTACTCTATCCATTGAGTCACCGAGTTGCCTCTTGTCCTATTAAGGGTGACTGGGGTTTAAAAATCTTGTCACTGCTTAATCATTGTCTTGACAGCAGAAGATATATAGGTCTGACTAGCAGAAGAATGACAAAGGCCAGAAGAGGCGCAGATGGCAAATAAGCAGCTTTGTACGGTATAGATGGTCCTTAAAGGACCCAGGACAACAAGGCATATAATCCAGGATGGTGAACTGCCTTGAGTCCCTGGGTCTTCCCACCCATGTGCCTTTCTACCTGGTTTCTGTAAGTGTGTGCCCGCTCTCCGCAACAGCCACATGTGTACTGGTGAGAGCGATCCAAATGTAATAAGTTTTGATTATCACTGACATATAAAATCCTATTTTGCTTAAAAAAAAAAACCCATAACCTGCCCCTTTCCTATCCTTCCAGGTTTCTTATATCTTATACCACCATACACTCCCTCCACTCAAAACATACACACACTTTCTTTTTCTTTTTAAACCCATACTTTCCCCATCTTAGAATCACGACTGTGTACTGGTTCCAAGGCAGAAGAGCAGTAAGGGCTAGGCCAGGGGAGTTAAGTGACTTGCCCAGGGTAAGAAAGCTAGGAATTGTTTGAAGCCAAATTTGAACCCAGGATCTCCCCTCTCTGGACCTGGATCTCAATCCACTGAGCCATCAAGCAGCAGC
This sequence comes from Gracilinanus agilis, assembly GCF_016433145.1. Taxonomy (NCBI): domain Eukaryota; kingdom Metazoa; phylum Chordata; class Mammalia; order Didelphimorphia; family Didelphidae; genus Gracilinanus; species Gracilinanus agilis. The sequence goes on along the minus strand of NC_058130.1, from coordinate 695,992,378 downwards.
CTACACACACACACACACACACACACACACACACACACACACACACACACACACTTTCAGTTTAGAGAGCTGGCCTCCTTGTTGTTCCTCTCACACAGAAACACCATGAATAGTAGCTAGCATTCATATAACACTTTAAGGTTTGTAAAGTGCTTTACAAATGTTACCTCATTTGATTCTCCCACAACCTGCTTCTGTCCATTGCAACACCCTCCATTTCCTGACTCTGATAACTTTCTCTGGCTGTCTCCTTCCTCAACTCTGCCTCCTAGGGTATCCGGATTTCTTTAAGTCTCAGCCAAAATTGCACTTTCTACAAGAAGCCTTTCCCAGTCCCAGTCCTCCTCCATATGCTGCAACTGTCACCTTAATGGAGGCACAGTGGATAGAGCACTGGCATGGAGTTAGGAAGAACTGAGTTTAAATCCAGCCTCGGACACTTACTAGCTGTGAGACCCTGGGTAAGTCACTTAACTCTGTTTGCCTCAGTTTCCTCAAATGTAAAATGGGGACTATAATAGCACCTACCTTGTGGGATGACTCTTGAGAATCAAATGAAATAAGATTTGTAGAGCACTTGGCACAAGGTGCCTAGCATACAGCAGAACTAAATAAATGCTCATTCCCACCCCTCCTCTTTAATCTGAGTGCTTTCTCCCTCTCAAATAATCTGAAACTTCTTTTGTATATATCCTGTTTGTACATAGTTCTGTGTATTGTCGCCTCTGTGAGACTGTGAGCACTTTGAGAGCAGGGTCTACTTTTGTCTTTCTTTGTATGCCAGAGCTTAGCACACTGCCTGGCACATACGTAGTAGGTGCTTAATACATGCTAATGGACTGACAGATTATATTTTTTCTTGCTTTTGCATTAAGTAAGCACTTTTAGTGAAGAACAGATAGTGCCATGGTAGTGGATTTTGCTCAACTGGGGAGCACAACGGTGGGGGCTCAGGAGCTCCTGTGCTGAATATTAGAAATGGATCCCCTCTTCCCCTACCACAGGGTTACCTCTAGGACCCTGAGAGTTTGATTCATAGCCATGGGATGATAGTAAACCTGTAAGAACCTGGTAAGAGGCAGGGCGGCTAGGTGGCTCAGTGGATTGAGAGCCAGGCCTAGACACAGGACGTCCTGAGTTCAAATCTATTCTCAGATACTTCCTAGGCATTTAACCTAGCAGGTCACTTTTTTTTAAATGTTCTTTCCTTTTTTTTTTTTTTTTTTTTTTTTTTAATTTTAAACCCTTAACTTCTGTGTATTGACTTATAGGTGGAAGATTGGTAAGGGTAGGCAATGGGGGTCAAGTGACTTGCCCAGGGTCACACAGCTGGGAAGTGTCTGAGGCCGGATTTGAACCTAGGACCTCCTGTCTCTAGGCCTGGCTCTCAATCCACTGAGCTACCCAGCTGCCCCCCGTTGTTTCCTTTTTTAAAATGTTCTTTTTATTATCATACAAAACACATTTCTATCTTGTCATCATGATGAGAGCACACTTAGACAAAACCCAAATCCCAAAATAAAACCATAAAAACACTCCTGTGAAAGAGAGTATGCTCCTCATCTATCTGACTCCATGCGTTCTTCCTTTGGAAGTGGATAGCATTCCCTGTCCTAAATCTTTCAGGACTGTCCCAGATCATTGCATTGCTGAAAGCAGCCAAGTTTTCTCAGTTGATCATCATCCCATATTCCTGTTACCATGGACAATGTTCTCCCAGTTCCGCTTATTTCACTCTGCATCAGTTCCTGCAGATTTTTCCAGCTTTCTGAAATCATCCTGCTTATCATTTCTTCAAGCACAATAGTGTTCTAACGCCAACATGTACAACAATTTGTTCATCTGGGTAACTGCCTAATACTGTTCTTCTGCCTTGGAACTACTATACGGCATTGATTCTAGACAGAAGGTAAGGGTTTTAAAAAGAACAAACAAACAAACAAGAAGTGCCTAGCTTTGGTCCTCTTCCTCTAAGCACTTCAAACTCTAGTATTACCAGCCACAAACCAGACATCGGTGAGTCTGCAGGTCAACTCTGCTTAGAACGGCTACATGAACATCATTGTTTTATGGGCAGCTTTGGCAAACACGGTCAAATCAAATTCTATAAGATGAACAGAATTTGGAAGGATGTGAAAGTTTTTTCAAACCAGCTGTCAAGCTTTCTTGAGAGATGTTTAAACTAATCTCAAAGTTTTAATAGCATTTATCAAAGCAATAGAATGTTGACAATATTACCGTAAAGAGGGACACAGATGAAAAATATATAAAAATATGTCTAAAAATAAGGCAAATTTAAAAAGATACAACCAAGAGAATCACATACACACTAACTCCTTTGTGCCAAAACATTTGGTAAAATGTATATGTGAAAGGAGAGACATTAGGTAATAATAATAATAATAGCAGCTAACATTTATACATGGATAGGAGATATTGCAGGTCCACTTCCAGGCCACCATAATAAAGCAAATATTGCAACAAAATGAGTCATGAATTTTTGGTTTCTCAGAGCATATAAAAGTTATGTTTACACTATGCTGTAATCTATTAAAGTGTATAACAGTTATGGCTAAAATGTATATGCCTTAATTTAAAAATATTTTATTGCTAGAAAATGCTAGTCATCATCTGAGTTTTCATTGAGTCATAATCTTTTTTGTGGGTGAAGGGTCTGCCTCAGTGCTGATGGCTGCTAACTCATTAGGGTGGTGATGGCTAAAGGTTGGAGTGGCTGTGGCAAGTTCTTAAAATAAGACAATAATGACGTTTGCCACAATGTTTGACTCTTCCTTTCTCTCGAACACTTAGCGAACGTTGTAGGGTTATTAACTGGTCTAATTACAATGCTGTTATGTTTCAGAGAATAAAGGAGGGAGAGAGTTAGAAGAACAGATGGTTGGTTCTATGAGCCTTGTTTAAACATGTACTGATTTCTTGCAATAAATTATTTTATATGAGTAAAAAACCACAGGTTAAAAAAATTTAAACCTTCCTACAACTGAGTTTTTTCTTTTAATTATTAAAGAGGGCATACCTGGAAAGCACAGCTGTGGCAAAGCACTCAGATCCACATCATTTGGAATGCTAACATCCTCCATATCAGTAACTTTCTGACCTCCTTGGGAGCTCTTCCAGTTTTCAGTTTTGAGCCTATCTCTCTTTTTTCTGAAAGATCTTCTTCTTATTTTATTCAGATTATTACAATTGGCACCAGCTGTTGAACCATCTTCTTTACTGATAAACGGAGGTACAAAGACAGAAAGAACCTCAGGCTCAAGAGGAAGAAGATTTTTCTTTCCCTTTTTCTGGGCAACCTAAACAAAAGTAAGGAAAAAAAAAAGGAATTAAAGTGTGATTTGTTTTTTTTTAATTTACTACTGCATGGTCCTTTACTATTTGGCCAATACCTTTCCAATTTTATAGAAGCAAAGACTTAATGCTGAAAATAACCCCTGAGGTCATTTAATCCAATTTTTTTAAAGGAAGATCACACATCCCCATTAGTTATGGTCTTAAATCTTTTATTCTGTTTTGTGGCTAAATGTCCTAAGAAGACCATCTGTAATAGATGTTTCCCACTTCCTCTCCTGTCATTCTATTCTAAACCTTCTGCAGTCAGGCTTCTGAACTCATTCAACCAAAATTGCTCTCCAAAGTTTGACAAATCTATTGTCCTTTCCTTAATTATCATCCTTCTTAAACTCTCAGCAGTATTTGAAAGTGTTAATTATCCTCTTTTCCAGAATACTCTCTCCTCTCTTGATTTACATAACTGTCTCCTTTGCTGGACAGCTCTTCCTTTGTCTCCTTTGCTAGATATTCACACCTATTAACTGTGCCTGTCTCTCAAGGCTCAGTCCTGGACCCCTCCTCTTCTGGCTTTATATTATCTCAAATGATGATCTCATCAGCTCCCATGTGTTCAATTATTGTCTCTATGCAGTTAATTCCCAGATCTATCCAGCCCTGGTTTCTCTTCTGAGCTACAAACACATTATTACCAACTGTCTCTTGGACATCCCCAACTGGATATCCCAAAGAAATCTCAAACTCAAGATGTCCAAAACAGAACTCTTTAATTTCCCCCCTAAACACTGTCCTCTTTTGAACTTGCCTATATTCCTGGTTATCCAGGCTCACTTCTTGGAATCCTCTTTGACTTCTCATTCTCCCTCACCTCATGAATCTCTTGGCAAATCTTCTTGTTTCTATTGGAACAATTTATCTCCTAAATGCTCTTCTCTCAGCTCACATAATTCTAGTTCAAGCCCTAATTACCTCATTACTTCTCACTTGGACTACTGTAATAATTTTTAAATTGGCCTTTCTACATTAAACTCTCCCCATTTCAATCCATCCTTTGCTCAATTGCAGGAATGATTTCCTAAAGGATAGGTCTGACTATGTCATCCCTCAGATCTCAGTGAGCTCCATCCATTCCCTATTACCTCTAGAAACAAATCCATTTAACATATTCAATGACGTGTACCTTTTGCCAGCCATGATTATTGGTAAAGTGATGTGTTATTTTCAAAAAAAATTTTCTACAGGCTTTTAATCTGCTTCTCTTGTGCTCATATTCCTTCTCGTTTTTGACAAGGGACTACAATCTTAGTTCCTAGTTTCATGAATATTAGATGTATTTCTATTAGGATGCTTTCCAAATAGCAAATGGCTCATTTTACAGATCTGAAAGTGCATACTGAAACTAGTATAATATAGGCATTAATTGCTTTACATGATTCTTCTCATTCAGTTTTGGTTTCAGGACCATTGCCTTTTCTTTTATGTCATTAGTCTTTAAAGTGTCTTGACTGGAAGAAATGCAGTTATTTATTAGTGCCTTCATTTACTATTTCAGTGTGGCCTCTGGATTCAAGTATAATATCTTCAGTCTATCTTTCCTTGGCATGTATCAAGAATTTTACATTTAACCATTCCAAAAGACATTCTGATGGAGGAAGATCCCATAAGCTGTTTAATGTTTTTTGGGGGAGTCATATGCTCTTCATTCTTTTTTTGAAAAGGACCAATGACAGCATCAAGTGATGACTTGCTTGTGAAATGGATTTAAGCGAGGTAGAGTTGCACAGAGCTGTCAGTCTCACTCTCTACTCCAAAGTTATTGAAGTCCAGTGGCAAGACAAAAGTCAGGACAACTGGAGATGGTTAAAAATACTGTATATTACCCTGGCAATATCTTCAGGGTCTCCCTAAGCTCTTAGGCATTCCATAATGCATTCTTCAGCTGCCTTCACGGGCATTAGAACAAATTGTTCTCACTCTCCCATTCCACCTGGAGAAGTCTTTACATGCCTAAGTTAGACATCCCCCAACTTATTGTTGGGTTTGAGGCCTGGCAGTTACCCTCAACCTGGGTTAGCCCATTATTAGAGACTGTTGCACATGCCAAAAGCTTCTTGGAGTCACAGGTAAGAGTTGGGTGACCAGTGGACACCAAAGGTGGATAAAGCAGCTTTGGAAAGAGTTCAGTAAACCCCCATACAAGAGGCACTAGTCCTCCCTGCACACCCATACATAATGTATAGTCTGTTGGCATCCATGCATATTAAACGATTAATAAAATACTCTGGATTGACCCCTCAATTTGAGAGCCACCCTTCCTATTTAGGAAAAATGGTAATGGATGAAAGGCAAGGCAAAAAAATACTGGACTTAAAACTGTCAATCTGAAAGATGTCATGTTTAAATGTTGGTAGTATGTTTTAAACAGAGAACAGTTTTCCATGAAGCCAACAACTCTAATGTTCTCACTATATTTTGGTCTATTCTGTATATTTGCAGAATATGAACAAGCCATAGGTGTTGAGCTAAAACACAGGTTTTTGCAATAATCAATAAAGGCAGTATAAATGTTCCTGAATTTTCTGGTAACTTGTTCAATAATGATTCTATTGCTAATAAATTGTTCTCTTCCCATTGGGACCTTTTGGCAAATCCCTTTTGCTCCTTAGCCAATACACTATTTTCTTCTAAGTGTTTATAGATTTTAAGTGATACAGGCTGTAAATGCTTTGTATAAAGTACATGAACATGCAACTGGACTATATTTGGAAGAGGCATTGGCATTCTCACCTGTTAGTAGCAGATTTACAATCCTTCTGTTAAAGGAGGAATTGAGCTTATGTCTGCAAGGAAGCTGTCCTTTGCCAGAAATGCATGCTGTGAATCATTTGCAGCTTAGAGAACTTACCCAGCCCTATTGCTTTCCAGTTTTTCAGAGAAGCTAGAGTATGAGTCATTTTCCTGGACATAAATGATCTAGCATTTTTTAAATTAATGGTGCACAAACTTTATATTCCATGATTGATACAGTTTACATTCTCATTGGATAGGGCTTCTTGTGACCATACAGAAAATTTCATACCAGAAAATTTCCATACCTACTTTCTTCAAGTGTTTTCTCCTTCCACTAATTTCCTTGCAATTCAAGTCTCTGTAGTAAAGATTCTGATTGACGTAAAATTATTTTTTCTTTTTTTGCATTGCTTTTACTCCTTAAGTTGATTTAATCTTTTGATTTTTACAATAAAAATTCAGTTCTACTTTTTATATCAACAAAATTTTTCCAAATATCCTCCACCTTCCTTTATCCCACAGCATCATCCCATATAAAATTTAAAGAGGAAAAAATCAGCAGAACATAAGAATAGTAAAATATATTTAATATTTCACACTCATGGTTCTCCTTTCTCTGCAAAGGAGTATGGTCTCATATTGATTTTTGGGGGGCTATGTTTCTTCTTTGGAATTTTACATGCTTACTTTTGATTGTGTTTGTTGTTCTCTCCATCTACATTGTTATAGTTATTGATTATATTGCTATTGCTTTCTTGACTTCGATTACTTCACATAGCATCATTTCATGTAAATCTATCCATGCTTCTTTGTCATCACTGCATTAGTTGTTTCTTATAACACATTTCATTACATTCATGCCCCACAATTGTTTATTGTTGTTGTTCAGTTGTGTCTGACTCTTTGTGACCCCATGGGCATACTAGGCCCTTCTATCCTCCACTATTTCTTAGAATCTGTCCAAGTTCATGTCTGTTACTCCCATGACACCATCCATCCAAACTCTGTAGTCTCTTCTCCTTTTGTCTTCCGTCTTTTCCATCATCAGGCTCTTTTCCAATGAGTTCTGCCTTCTCATTATGTGGCCAAAGTATTTAAGCTTCAGCTTCAATATTTCACCTTCTAGTGAAGAGTCTAAATGAATTTCTTTAAGTATTGACTAATTTGATCACATTTCTGTCTAAGAGACTATCAAAAGTCTTCTTCAGGGCTAAAAACTATTGTTTTTCCCCAACTGATGGAAATCTTTTTACCTTTTGACTTTTATATTCAATTACTGATTAAGGAATTCTAGAATTTCAAATTTGCTTTTATTTTTGAAATTCTTTTTTTGTTGTTGTTGCCTTCAATTGGGAAACATGGCATTCAGGTATTCTATTGTGTGGGCCAGTTTTTTTTTTTTTAACCATGGTGTTATGGGATGCTTCTTCTTAGGAGTATTCCTTGCTAACTCCACCTTTTATCCTGTTGTTCCGACTGTTGCAAATGACACAGAATACATTGTTTTATGAAGTTCCTGAAATTGTTTTACACTTTGCCAAATATTACAGGAGAATATATTCATTATGAAAGTTATAGCAAATTTTATCAGGTACTATTCCTGGAATTTGCATTAAGTAAAGATTATTGATGATCTCAAATTCTTCAACTGCTCCTTCTTTGGATTTTAGTAGCTCAATCTGGCTTCATCTAATCTGAGTTTAGGGTTGAAATTATTTGTTGTAATTACTATACACAGACTAGAAATATACTGTTTGTGACTTGAAGTTGAGAATATTGCTCACAAAAGAATAATAACGAACTCCTTGCTTGTATCTGGTAGGATCCGTTTCTAATTTTGTTATGCTCTAGGACTGGAACACAATGAAAGCATTCCTAGCTTCATTCCATTTAACACCTATGTGGGATTTGTCTTCTATACTGACCAGTAAGTATCATCTTAACTGAAGAACTCCCAGCAGGTGAAGGATAGTTGTTTCTGATTTATTCTGGTACATCTTGACTTCTTGTGGTACCAGGACAAAAAAGAGTGACATTTTTTTCTGCAATCTTCTGTGTCAAGATGGTCTTTCAAGTAGAACCAGAGGCAACCATGTATTGCCCCATCTATTTCTTTGATAAGAACAGGTGCAGCATTCCGACTGTGGTGCTAACCCATGCAGTGGTATTATCAAGAGTTCAATTCTTTTGCATCTGGGGGTTCTTGAGCACAAAGTAATTCATGGTAGGCCTCCTAAGTTACCAGAGTAGTCTCAGAATACATGAAATCCCAGCTGGCTAATATTCCCTTGCTTTAGCATTCTGGCTTCCCCCTTCTGCCAAGATGTGTTAGACAGGTTGGCCTTTGAAGGAGTTATTATAATCATAATAATTATTATCATCGTCTCATTCTTTTCATCTTTTACAATGGATTCCAAAAGAAACAGTCCTAGAATAGGTTTCCATCCTGATGTCTTGCTATTATTACTATAGTTATTACTATTATTATTGTTATTGTTAAATGCACTGGTGAGCTACGCTGCATAGCCACCCAAGGAAAAAACAGAAGTGAAGAAAGAAATAAGGGAAAGAAGAAATGTGACAGAATTGATCATTTCACCTCAGCTATAAACTTTGGTAGAATGTAAGCTATCTGAGGGATTGTTCAAATGCCTTTGTGGCTACAGCACCCAGGACAGCGCCTGGCACAATGTGAGCCTTAAACAATCTGGGAATTGAATTTAAGAACAAAAAAGAAGCTGATCTGTTTACCATTTGTTCCTACTGAGGAGATAAATGTGGCAAAATCTAACACTTTCTTTAAATGTACAGACTTTTTAATAAATTTAAAGATATGGCATAAAAATAAATAGCTACAGGAAAATAAGGGATAGTGTGTAGTTTATAGCCAATGAGTAATTAAGCATTTATTTAGGGTTTGCCTTCTATGTACCAGGCACTGGCAATATGAAGAAAGGTAGAAGACCTTTGAAGTATGTTATTTTGGTTGAAGTTTATAAAGAAAACTGGCATAGGTTTATAAATTGGAAAAGATTAGGCTATGTTAATAGGTGAATAACATCTTAGTATTATTATGAAAAGAGTTTTGATCTGGAGGACCTCCTGAAATGGTTTTGGGGAACCCTAAAAGTTCTTGGGAGAAGTGCCTGTCTAGAGGTTTGAGAGGGTAAGGGATTTTCCCAGGGTCACACTATGTGCCCAAAGTGCAACTTAAACCAGCTTTATTTCATAAGCCAGCTTTATCTGCTGGTTGACATGTACCCTACAACATTGTCAGACATAAAGATATTCTCTTCTTGCTCACCTCTCTAGACTTGGTCCTCCAGACTTTAGCTACTGCAGTGATTAGTGTTCTTAAGTGTTTTAGGGTTGACTCTCTTTACAATGTTATTATTCCTGCCATTCCTGCTCTCAGAGCAGACAATCTAAAAAGAGAGATAACATACAAACAAATAAACACAAACAAGATAAAGAGAGGACAAAATGGAAATATTCAACATAGGGAAAACACTAGAAATCTGGAGAAACTTCAGGTAGAAAATGGAGTAAGATGGGACTTTAAAAAGTCAGAAAAGGAAAGAGACAGAGATGAGGAGAGAAACATTCAGGCATGGAGGACAAGAAGTGAAAATGCAAGTATTATGGGTCCCATTTTATAGATGAAGAAATGGGCAAAGCTTCAGGCCAAGTCAGGAAAATCATTTGTCTGGTATGATGAAAATGGTATTTTTATTTAGGTAAGAAGAGGTGGCCTCTAAGGTTTCTGCTAGCATTGAGATATTGAGGTTGTGTCTGAGAGAAGTTAGGTGAATTGGACAGAATTATATATTGCCAAGCCTGGAGTCAGAAGGACCTGGGTTAAAATCCAGGCTCAGACACTAACTATGTGATCCTGGGCAAGTCACAAAACCCTGTTTGCCTCAGTTTCCTCATCTGTAAGAATAAGATGGAGAAGGAAATGGAGAACTATTCCAGTATCTTTACCAAGAAAACCCCAAATGGGCCCACAGAGATTCAGACAGGACTAATCGACTCAACAACAACCAAGATGAAATCTCGACTCTTCTGTAACATCCTCCACCATTAGGATATGGCTTAGTACTAAGCACTAAACAAATGCTGTTGACAGAGTGGCTAATTTTAGGAAATTTTTCATAAGGGTGTATGCTATGCCAAACTTTTTAGCACAGGGAAAAGAATTAGGCACCAAATTAAGAACAGAGATCAATGACAATCTGTGTCGTGTAGACAACAGGCAATTAAGCAATTTAAAGGAGGCCAAATATTTTTGAGAGGCCTGGTAATGGATGTTAAAATGAGAATAAGTAGGCTAATTCAGGAATTTGTTATGTTTGACTAAACATTTTTGTTACAGGTTTTGTGTTTCTTGCTTTCCCAATGGCAGGGGAGGGAGATGTGGAAAGAGGAAAATTCAGAAAACTGAAAAAAATTTTGAATTAAAAAATGAGAAAAAGAAATTTGGTTATGAAAGAATGTAAGTGGGTTAAAGAGATGAAGCAATTAAAATTTCCAAGAATTTGAGCATTATTAATAGCAGACCCAAGTAAGCTGTTCTAAGCAAATGAATTCACACAATAATCAATTTATACCTTAGTGGCTCAAACTATGCATTCTATATGTATGTCAGGGTTATTTTTATGCGGTACTTTTAAAATTCAGTCAAAAAATCTTTTCTGCTTCTAAAAGAAGTATTTAAAAATATCAAAGTTCATGCCTTCACCTCCAGAAAGAAGTGATAAACTAAAGGAAGTCAGTCTTTTTTCTTTTTCTTTTTTTTTGGTCACTAAGAAAGGTCATAAATACATCATTCTTGGAAGCAATCCATTTTAACAATTGACTAAAATCCAACACAATTCATCAAAATTCTGGCTTAATTAGCCGTAAAAATCCTGATTTCCCTCCTCATAGTTACAACTATGCATTCCTATAGGATTTTTACCTCACAAAGAATCTCTCAATATTAATTGAAAATCGAAATATTAAGTGGGTGAGCTTTTCACAATGGATAGACAGGAATGCCAACACTGTAAAGACAGACAACCTAACAGACTTAAGAACACTGATTAAGGGCTTCTGGGTTAAGATGGCGGCAGAGTAAAAAGCAGCTGCTTAACCTCTCCCTAACCCACACATACAGGACTCCTTAAGAGTCCTTAAGAGGACATAAAACAAATCCAGATGAACGAAGGGACCCCACAACAGGCCACAGCATTGAAGGTGCATGGGATTGGGGCATTTCCATGCTATAAGGGGGTAAAATAGCTCTCACTAAAAAGCGAGCTGAGCTACCCCCCTCTTCCCCACACCACCTACACAGCCAAAGCCAGCACATAAGAGTTAGAGCAAGTTTGGGGCATTCATTAAGTTCTTGGCAGCTCACCAGGGCCTGCTCCTGTGAGCAGCAAGACTTAAGACCCCAAGAGGCTAAAGAACCAGACTCTGAACACAGGCCTTGAGCTCAGGCTTAGACTCAGGAGCAGACTCAGGCTCAGATGCGGATCCTGAGCCCAGGCACGGACCTTGGGTGAGAACCCAGTGCAGAGGGGTGCATGACTGTGGAAGCAGAGCCCTGAGACTGTTAAAGGAGCTTCAGGCAGAGGAACAAGCAAGAGGACCATCAGGAAGCTTGACCCTGAGAACAACTAGACCTGAGACCTCAGGAGCCTAAAGAGCACAGACAGACCCTGGACGTGAGGATAAAGCTGAAAGGGCGCTGGGCTAACAATGGCAAGCCAGTTATAAGAACCCCAGACGAGAAAGATCAAGAAGAGATCCTTAACACTTGACAACTTTTACACAGAAAAAATCCAGGCAACAGAGCAAACAGCAGAGGAGAACAAACAAGTAATCATAACCAAACCTTCCCCAAAAAATGAAAACTGGCCACAAGGTCTTGAAGAGTTCAAATCTGAGATCATGAGAAATAAGGAAGAAATTTGGCGAGAGAAGTGGGAAATAGCTCAAAAGGAAATTAATAGGTTAAAAGATAGAACCTCCCAATTGGAGAAAGATGTCCCCAAATCAAAAGAATTGATAAGCAAATTGGAGACCAAAATCGAACAGCTGGAAAACAGATAGACCAAATCGAAAAGGAAAATCAAAAGGTTATAGCAGAAAACCAGTCTCTAAAGACCAGAATTGGGCAAGTAGAAGCCAATGATCTCTCAAGACAGCAAGAACAAATAAAACAAAGTCAAAAGACTGATAAAATAGAAGGAAACATGAAATATCTCACTGAGAAATTGACAGATCAAGAAAACAGATCTAGAAGAGACAATTTGAGAATTGTTGGTCTTCCTGAAAAAGCAGAAATTAATAGAAATTTGGACTCCATACTAAAAGAAATTATTCAGCAAAACTGCCCTGAAGTTCTACAACAAGAGGGCAATATAGACATTGAAAGGATCCACAGATCACCCTCTACACTAAACCCTGAAAAGACAACCCCCAGGAATATAATAGCCAAATTCAAGAGTTTCCAAGTAAAAAAAAATTTACAAGAAGCCAGAAATAGACAATTCAGATATCAAGGAGCACCAATCAGGATCACACAGGATCTGGCAGCCTCCACACTAAGAGACCGCAAGGCTTGGAATATGATATTCAAAAAGGCAAGAGAACTGGGTCTACAACCAAGGATCATCAAAACTGACTATATACTTCCAGGGGAAAGTATGGGCATTCAACAAGATAGAAGATTTCCAAGTATTTGCACAGAAAAGACCAGGACTAAATGGAACGTTTGATATCCAAACACAAAAAAACAAGAGAAACATGAAAAGGTAAATAAAAAAAACTCTCATGTTTAAATTTGCCTCTTTAAGGGCTTTAATGAGATCAAATTATTTGTATTTCTATATGGAGAAATGTTAGGTGTAATCTTCAAACTGTATTCGCTATTATAGTAATTAGAAGAATTATTCACAGGGAGAGGTTGGAGCACTAAATGGTCTAAGATGAGATGGGGTGGGGGGAATAGGTGGGTGAATAGTAGATGGCACCAAGAGAAACTTGAATGAATAAGAAAAATAGGATATTCTATACCACACAAAGAAGACATGGGAAGGGGAGGGGATGAATATTATTATAAGAAGGAGAGGAAGAGAGCATTAAGAGGTAACATTTAAACGTTACTCTCAGCGGAATTAATCCTGAGAGGTAAGAGTAGCTATATCCATTGGGATATAGAATTCTATCTAGCCCTACTGAGAAAATCAGAAGGGATTAACCAAGGGGAGCAGGGGAGTGGGGAGGTCAAAAAAGGGAAGGGAAGAGAGGGGGGAGGGAATTCATTAGGCCTTAAAAAATAAAAAGAGGAGAATAATAAGGGAGGGGGTGGAAAGAGAAATAAATCAAGGAAGGGGACAAGGTAGACTGGTCTAAAACAAAGCACTGGTTTAAAAAGGAAATAGCCTAAGAAGAAGGGGTAGAAATAGGAGAGGATACCAAATGTTGGGGAATATACAACTGATAATTATAACTCTGAATGGGAATGGGATGAACTCGCCCATAAAACGGAAGCAAATAGCAGAGTGGATGAGAAACCAAAATCCTACTATATGTTGTCTACAAGAAACACATATGAGGCATGTGGACATACACAGGTTTAAGGTCAAGGACTGGAGCAAAATCTTTTGGGCTTCAAATGAGAAAAAGAAGGCAGGAATGGTGATCATGATTTCTGACAAAGCCAAAGTAAAAATAGATCTGATTAAAAGAGACAGGGAAGATAACTGCATCCTGAAAAAAGACAGTATATGCAATGAGGAAATAACAGTACTCAATATGTAAGCACCAAATGGTATATAGCATCCAAATTCGTAAAGAAGAAACTTGTGGAGATCTCTTTATCATCTCTAATAATCTGATAAGGACAGTTTAGTTGATAAGGAAATAAGGACAGGACAAGGGAGCTATCTTTTACCTCATGCTTCCAGCTCTGGCTCCAGGAGCATGGAGTTTATTATATATATTTTCACACAAAGAACACAAAGAAAAACTTACAGTTCATGGTTACAAATCATACAAAAGAAAATCCTTGGAGGCTTCAAAGTAAAGATAGAACAGGGTCCAAGGCCGAATTCTAGCCGCCTGGATATCAGCAAGCAAATTCTGAGAATGGTAACTATATTCTATAGATATCATAAATGAATTGACTCTTGTATTTTTTATTGGGAGGACTGCACCTAGTTGGATAAAGTTTTGTCTAGCTCTGACCTTGGCTGACTTAGGAATATTCTTAGAGTTCAGGGATCTTAATTTTCTTGTAGAGAAATTGTTAACCCAATAACTACTGGTTTGTTTAAAGCTTTCCAATGGGACATATAATGTTATTAAGAAAAGGTGTGGATCTGAAAAGGAGTCAAAAGAGGAGTCTCAGATGTTCATCTATTTAAGACTCTGTTTCTCTTATTGGCCTCCCACAGAAACAGGCAGAGGTCAAGAAGGAAATAGATAGTAAAACCATACTAGTGGGAGATCTAAATATCCCTCTTTCAGATCTACATAAATCAAAACAAAAAATAAATAAGAAAGAGATAAGAGAGGTGAATGAAATCCTAGAAAAATTAGATTTAATAGATATGTGGAGAAAAATCAATAGGGACAAAATGGAATACACCTTCTTTTCAGCTGCACATGGTACATTAACAAAGATTGACCATGTAATATGGCATAAAAAACATTGCAAACAAATACAAAAGAGCAGAAATAATAAATGTAACCTTCTCAGATCATAATGCAATAAAATTAATAATTAGTAAGGGCACATGGACAGGCAAATCAAAAACTAATTGAAAATTAAATAATATGATTATCCAAAACCAGTTAGTTAAATAAAAAATCATAGAAACAATCAATAATTTCATTGAAGAGAATGACAATGATGAGAAATCCTACCAAACTCTGTGGGATGCAGCTAAGGCAATACTCAGGGGAAAATTTATATCCTTGAGTGCATGTATTAACAAATTAGAGAGGGCAAAGATCAATGAACTGGGCATGCTAATTAAAAAACTAGAAAGGGAACAAATTAAAAATCCCCAACTAAAGACCAAATTAGAGATTATAAAAATTGAAGTAAAAGAACTATTGAATTAATAAATAAGACTAGAAGCCGGTACTTTGAAAAAACAAACAAAATTGACAAAGTACTGGTCAATCTAATTTAAAAAAGGAAAGAAGAAAACCAAATTGACAGTATCAAAGATGAAAAGGGACACCTCACCTCTAATGAAGAGGAAATCAAGGCAATCATTAAAAACTATTTTGCCCAATTATATGGCAATAAGTATAGCAACCTAGGTGAGATGGATGAATATTTACAAAAA
The DNA here is from genome assembly GCF_016433145.1 of Gracilinanus agilis. NCBI lineage: Eukaryota > Metazoa > Chordata > Mammalia > Didelphimorphia > Didelphidae > Gracilinanus > Gracilinanus agilis. The sequence goes on along the minus strand of NC_058130.1, from coordinate 695,976,926 downwards.
CATAAATTGCTTAGATTAACAGTAGAAGAAATAGAATACTTAAATAATTCCATATCAGAAAAAGAAATTGAACAAGCCATCAAAGAACTCCCTAAGAAAAAATCCCCAGGACCAGATGGATTCACAAATGAATTCTATCAAACCTTCAAAGAACAACTAATTCCAATACTATACAAACTATTTGACATAATAAGCAAAGAAGGAGTTCTACCAAACTCCTTTTATGATACAAATATGGTACTGATTCCAAAGCCAGGCAGACCAAAAACAGAAAGAAAACTACAGACCAATCTCCTTAATGAACATAGATGCAAAAATCTTATAAAATACTAGCAAAAAGACTCCAGCAAGTGATCAAGAGGGTTATTCATCATGATCAGGTGGGATTTATACCAGGAATGCAAGGATGGTTCAACATCGGGAAAACCATTCACATAATTGACCATATCAATAAGCAGACCAACAAAAACTACATGATTATTTCAGTAGATGCTGAAAAAACTTTTGACAAAATACAACATCCATTCCTATTGAAAAAACTAGAAAGTATAGGAATAGAAGGACCTTTCCTAAAAATAATAAATAGTATATTTCTAAAACCATTAACAAGCATCATATGCAATGGGGATAAATTAGATGCCTTCCCAATATGATCAGGCGTGAAAAAGGATGCCCACTATCATCTCTATTATTTAACATTGTACTAGAAACACTAGCAGTAGCAATTAGAGAAGAAAAAGAAATTGAGGGTATTAAAATAGGCAATGAGCAGACTAAGCTATCACTCTTTGCAGATGATATGATGGCCTACTTAAAAAATCCTAGAGAATCAACTAAAAAGCTAGTAGAAATAATCAACAACTTTAGCAATGTTGCAGGACACAAAATAAATGCACATAAATCATCAGCATTTCTATATATTTCCAACACATCACAGCAGCAAGACTTAGAAAGAGAAACACCATTTAAAATCACCCTAGACAATATAAAATACTTAGGAATCTATCTACCAAAACAAACAGAGGAATTATATGAACACAACTACAAAACACTTTCCAAACAATTAAAACTAGATCTAAACAATTGGAAAAACACTGACTGCTCATGGGTAGAATGAGCTAACATAATAAAAATGACCATTCTACCCAAATTAATTTACCTATTTAGTGCTATACCTATCCAACTACCAAAAAACTTTTTTACTGAATTAGAAAAAAACTATAACAAAATTCATTTGGAAGAACAAAAGATCAAGAATATCAAGGGAAATAATGAAAAAAACCATGAAGGAAGGTAGCCTAGCAGTACCAGATATTAAACTATACTATAAAGCAGCAGTCATCAAAACAATATGGTACTGGCGAAGAGACAAAAGGGAGGATCAGTGGAATAGACTTGGGGTAAGTGATGTCAGCAAGACAGTGTATGATAAACCCAAAGAGCCCAACTTTTGGGACAAAAATCCACTATTTGACAAAAACTGCTGGGAAAATTGGAAAACAATATGGGAGAGATTAGGTTTAGATCAACATCTCACACCCTACACCAAGATAAATTCAGAATGGGTGAATGACATGAATATAAAGAAGAAAACTATAAGAAAATTAGGTGAACACAGAATAGTATACCTGTCAGATCTATGGGAAAGGGAAAAAATTTAAAACCAAGCAAGAGTGAGAGAAAATTAAAAAATGTAAAATAAATAATTTTGATTATATTAAATTAAAATTTTTTTGTGCAAACAAAAACAATACAGTCAAAACCAGAAGGGAAACAACAAACTGGGAAAAAAATCTTTATAACAAAAAACTCCGACAGAGGTCTTATTACTCAAATATACAAGGAGCTAAATCATTTGTATAAAAAATCAAGCCATTCCCCAATTGATAAATGGGCAAGGGACATGAATAGGCAATTTTCAGATAAAGAAATCAAAACTATCAATAAGCACATGAAAAAGTGTTCTAAATCTCTAATTATTAGAGAAATGCAAATCAAAACAATTCTGAGGTACCACCTCATACCTAGCAGATTGGCTAAAATGATAGAAGGGGAAAGTAATGAATGTTGGAGGGGATGTAGCAAAATTGGACATTAATGCATTGCTGGTGGAGTTGTGAACTGATCCAACCATTCTGGATGGCAATTTGGAACTATGCCCAAAGAGCTGTAAAGGACTGCCTGCCCTTCATTCCAGCCATAGCATTGCTGGATTTGTACCCCAATGGGCAAGTGACTTTTAACCCCATTGTCTAGCCTTAAGTACTCTTCTGCCTTAGAATCGCTACTTAGTATTTATTGATTATTTATTGAAGAGGGTTTTTTTTAAGTCTTTCCTTTTTCAACTTAGAAATCTATATAGTCAATCTTCTTCATAAACTTCAATCAAAACAACATACTGCAATAAACTAGATGCAGAAGCAAATACAAGCATCCAAATCAATTAGTTCAATTATAAAGATTTGCAAAAGTATGTTTTTTAAAATGCCAGTTTTCTCATGAACATTTTTTTGTTTTTGAAAATAGTTTTTTCATAAAATATCTCTATTAGTATGAAATGCTAAACATGGACTTGGTGCTATTTTAAATTAATAAACATTTTGAAAATATCAGTTTTAATTTTTTTCTTTTTTTTTAAATCCTTATCTTCCGTCTAAGAATTAATCCTGGGTATTGGTTCTAAGGTGGAAGAGTGGTAAGGGCTAGGCAATTGGGGTTAAGTGACTTGCCCAGGGTCAAGTCTGAGAAGTGTAGGAGGCCACATTTGAACCACGGACCTCTCATCTCTGGGCCTGGCTCTAAATTCACTAAGCCATTCAGCTTCCCCCTTTAACTTCTAATAGAGTAAATTTCAAAAGATATATCCATGACGAATAGCAATGTAATGATACAGGACAATCCTGAGGGACTTATGAGAAAGAATGCTATTTAAATCAAGAGAGAGAACTATGGGAGTAGAAAATCAGAAGAAAAACATATGATTTATCCTTTGTTTATATGAGAATATGGTTTGGGTTTGGGTTTTTAAAAGATTACTCTATTACAAAAATGAATAATATGGAAATAGATATTGAGTGATAATGCACGTATAACCCAGTAGAATTGATTGTTGGCTCTGGAAGGGGGAGGGAAAAGGGGAGGGAAAGAACATGAATCATGTAACCTTGGGAAACTACTTAAAAAGAAAGAATTAATTTTCAAAAATAAAAATAAATAAAATAGATATAGCCATGAACTCATTGGAGCCAGATTATACTGACTCTTAAGATTCAGTTTCAGGGTAAATCTTTACAGTTCAGAAATCAGCAAACTATACATCATGATATATTCTTGATTGTTTAGATTTCAGAAAGTGATGAGGAAAATGTTAATAATGTAGATTAAATTTAAAAGAATGTCCTGAAATATACTTTGAATGTCTTCACATGTATAATTGATAACATCTTGCTTATCTTCTCAATAGATAGGGGAGGAGATGGAAGAAAGGAGAGAATTTAGAAGTCAAAATTTTGAAAAATGAATATTAATTGGTTGATTTTATAAAAGACCAAAAAAGTGTCATATATATATAAATTTTTCACCAGAAAACCAGTTGTTACCAGCACACTCCTGGATATAATTCACATAAACAAAAATGTCGGGGGACCTCAATCATTTTTATGAGAATCAAAGGGTCCTAAATAATTTGAGTGTAAAAGAGTAATTAGACAAAACATTTTGAGAACCACATCTCTAATCAACTCTCTAAGACTGTAAGTTTCAGAAAAATGGTAGACTTGCATTGGCAGAGATGGTTCTACCCTTAGAATTGTCAGTATTGATGATATCATAGGTTTCATCCCTATATTTTCCTGTCCACCTCCATACAGATACATTTAAAACTTAAGCCAAGCTAAGCAATTTAGAGCTTAGGAAGCAGTATGGTTCAGGAGAAAGGACTGACCTTGCAGTCAGAAGAATAAATATGCATCAGCTCAAGTATTCTCCTTGCTACCTAACTTGTGACCTTGGACAAAACAATATACAGTACCTTCTCAGCCTCAGTTTCCCCATAGATAAGATAAGGAGGATACTACTTACTCCAATGCTTTATTATGTTGGGGAGGGGACCCTAAATCTTTGAAAGCTAAGCCAGCAAAGCATGAACTCTAGCTGTTCTTATCAAGTGTAAAGTGTTCCCAGACAAGCCTAAATTCAGAAAGGACCGCTGCCAGGTTGGCTGCAAAGTAATGAGTTCTTCAATCAAAGAAATTCTTAGAGGTTATTCACTTAAGTCATAAAAGGGTTAAAATTTGCTTTGTGGAGATAGTACCCATGCCAACAGAATCATATCAACTGTTTAAGCATAACATGTATTACCTAACTCACAGAGGAATATGATTTGTAAGCCACAAAGGTTTGCAAGCATGTAAACAGAAATGTCTAAAATATAAATGATATATAAATACATAAATTGTAAAAACATAAATGAGAACTGTGGAGAACTTGTGAGCAACAAAATGACAAGATCAGCTATGTATTAAGAAATTTTTGTACATGTAGGAACTCAATGAATAAAGTTCATTAAATTTATTTGTAGAATTAAAGGTTAATGAAACCACAGTCTAAGAGATGGAACAGACCTTAGAGTCAACAATTCCAACCTACATGTGAAAACAAAAATACCCTCTATAACAGCCCTAACTAGTTAAGTGGTTATTCATTTACCATTTGCTTGAAAACCTATTCACTATTGGATAGTTTTAATAGCAGAAGAAAAATGATCAAATTAAAGTCTTGGGATCTGATTTCAAATCATGACTCTTCTATTTATTTCCTTTGTGATCTTAGGCAAGTCATCTAATTTCTCTGTGCCTCAATTCCCTCATCTAGAAAATGAAGCAGTTGGCCATTAAACCTAGGAGATCTCTTCCAACTTTAATTTTCCAACTATGATCTCAATTATTGGGAAGTTTTTCTGTAAATCAAGTCTTAAATCTGTGCCTCTGCAACTTCTACATATTGCTTCCTAGTTCTTCTTACTGGTGTCAAGTAGAACAAATCTAATATTTCTTCCATAAGACTTTCTCTCCTTGATCTAGAAGAGAGCTATCGGGACTCTCTGCCAAACCCCTTCTATCAATCCTGAATGCATGATCTCAAAACCCTTCTCAAACATGGTAGCCCTTCAATTTATCCATTCTTTTTCTAAAAGATAGTACCCAGAAGTGAACATGATGATCTAGATGTAGTCTAAGATGGAATATAGTGGCACTCTCACTTTCTCTTCTGTGGATACCACCTCTTACTGAAGCCCTTCCTCAAAGTAGCACCATATAGCACTGTTTACTCACACTGAGTTTGTACTTCACTAACTCTTGCTGTTTGACCATTTCCCCCTACTCATATGTGTGTAGATGATTTTGATACGTGTGCCATCTTTGTCTTCATCCAAGTCACCAATGGAAAATGGAACAGCCCATAGCCAAGGAAAGCCCTGGGCCATTCCACTAAGATTTTCCTCCATGTTGATATTAATTACTCTTTGGAGTAAGGCACTCAACCATTCCACAGCCCATCTAACTTTACCATGATCTAGGTGACATCTCTGAATCTTGCCCCCAAGGAGAGCATAAGAAACTTTGTCAAGTATAGCAGCAATACATAGAATGGAATAGAGAGGTAAGGACACCTACTAAGAAGCTAATGAATTATCTAAAAGAGAAGTGATAAGGGCTTCTTGTAGGTAGAAATGAGAACTAAAGGGAAAAAGAATTATAAAAAAAAAGATATTGCAAAAATGGAATTGACAGTACTTGACATTTCACTGTCAGGGAGTACAAGGGAGATGAAAAAGGCAAGTTTGCCATTGTTTCAAACATATATAATTGGGAGCCTGATAGCAATATTGATGGTTTAGAACAGTGATTCCCAAAGTGGGTGCTACCGCCCTCTGGTGGGTGCTGCAGGGATCCAGGAGACGGTGATGGCCACAGGTGCATTTATCTTTCCTATTATTATGGGGAAAACCAGGGGTGTTAACTTAAATATTAAATGTGGGTTCAGTGGGGTAGATAGGAGACAGGAAGGGACAATGGGTAAGACTGTACAAGCCAGGGAACCAGGTTTAACTATAAGGGGAATGACCATTGACAGGAATGGCAGTTAAGCCTGACTGTCACCCTGCCCCACCCAGCCTGAAATAGCTTCAGATTATTACATATACACAATGAGGACTTTAAAGTACTAAAAACACACAGGGAAACAGTTTTATTATAATATGAGAGGATTGGAAAGGGAGTTAGGTGAAGCTATGACTAACTACCCAGGACTGGAGTCAAAAGGGGTAAGTTCCTTAGCCAACCTGGCTTCTGCCAGGTTTTGACAGCTTGGCTAAGGACCTGAGGAAGAGGGCTTGAATTTGGGGTCTCACAACTGTTCCAGAGATGTGATCAGTATACCAGGAGCCAACTCCTCCACAGCTAATGATCCAAAGTAACCATGTAGGGAGAGATGTCTGCCAGCTGTCCACCAGATCACAGGCCACTTCCCCACACAGAGTTGACTTGCATGATTGAGGTCTTCTGCCTTTTCAACCTTCACTACTTTCCAAGATCCCAGGGAATCAGGGTACAACTCCACTTCCTCTGAGGTCTCCCAGGGTCAGTGACAGTTTGTCCCAACCACCATGGAGTCCGTCTCAGAGAGAGAGGTCCACTTCCTGCTTCCCCATTCCATTTGGAATTCTCCAGCCCTTCCTGTTATGTCTCCTAAATAATAACTAAGTAATCCTCCTCACAACACTATTAATTGCTATTAAAATTTAAAAAAATTAATTTCCAGGGGGCTAAGATTTTTTCTGGAAAGGGGGTGGTAGGCCAAAAAAATTTGGGAACCACTGGTTTAGAAGGAAAGAGGAGGTCAGTATCCCTAATATGGGCATCTGCCTCTGATTAAATACCTCCAGCATCAAAGAGCTCAGACCTTTAAAAGGCAGCCTCTTCTACTATTGAATAGCTCTAATTATAAACAATTCTTCCTTGTGTGACTCATGGCCAGTGCTTCAAGCTCTGTATTTATAATGACAAAGTTCAGTCTTGGGGGTGCTCACCTCCCACTCAAAATTTTATTTCTTTGGCTTGTTTTGACCCCACTTAGAGTTTCCTCTGAGAAATTTCAGTGTATAGTTCCTGAATAAAGGTGGCCAGAGAAGTGGGTAAAAACATCTCTACCTCTCATGCAAACATTCAAGATAACAATGCATACCAAGCACAGGACAGCTTTTATTTCACCACATAGAAAATACAGACAATATCTAAAAGTCTCACAGGAGCTAATACATCATCATCAGTACAATTCTTCTATTTCTCCAGTGAGTCCCATTTTCTCCCTAGGGATCTCTACAATTCTCTGAACTCAGCATCACCTTATGATTTAGATTCTCTTTGTGAGGGAAATGATTCAAGGTGGCCAAAAAGGCATCCTCCTGGTATCAGTAAATCAATAAACATTTATTAAGTATCTACTATGTTCTAGGCACTGTGCTAAGCACTGGGGATACAAAAGAAGCAAAAGTTAGTCCTTGCCCTCAAAAAGCTTATAATCTAATGGCATTCCATTGAGGTCCTTTATCACCGTGGGAAACCATAGAGGCCCCAAAAAGATGTTTTTGTTATGTCTCCTAAATAATGTCTCCTAAATAAAAAATAAAAATAAATGTTAGCATTCATCATGGAGGACTAGAATGCTAAAATAGGATATCAAAAGACAACTGGAATAACAAGCAAGTTTGGCCTTGAAGTACAAACTGAAGCAAGGCTGAAACAAATAGAATTTTGTCAAAATAACTCAACGGTCATAGCAAACTCTCTTTTTCAATAACCCAAAAGGCAACATGGATATCACCAATCATCATATAGAAATTAGATTGATTATATACTTTGCAGCCAAAGGTGGGGAAGATCTATATAGTCAGTAAAAAACACGACTCGGATCATGAGCTTCTTATTGAAAAATTCAGATTTAAATTGAAGAAAGTAGGGAATACCAACATACCAACAAACCATACAAGTATGACCTAAATAACATCCCCTATGAATATGAAGTGAAAGTGATGAATAAATTTAAGAGATTATATCTGGTAGATAGAATGCTTAAAGACCTATAGATAGAGGTTTGAAATACTGTACAGGAGGCAACAAAAAAGTCATAAAGAAAAAGAAAAGCAAGAAAACAAAATGGTTGTCTATTGAGGCTTTACAAACAGTTGAAAAAAGAAGGAAAGGGAAAGAATGTAGAGTGGCAAGAAGAAATAAGGTTTTCTTTTTAACATGAGCAATTCAAAGAAAAAGATGAAAACAACAGAATAGGAAAGACAAGAGATCTTTTCAAGAAATTAGAGATATCAAGGGAATGTTTCAGGAAAATACAGGTATTATAAAAAACAAAAATGGTAGGGACTTAACAGAAGCATAAAAGCCTAGGGAAAAGTGACAAGAATACCCAGAAGAATTATATAGGAAAGATTTTAACATCACAGATAACCAACACTATGTGGTTACTGATCTAGGGCCAGACATCCTGAATAATGAAGTCAAGTGGGCCTTGGGAAGCACTGCTAACAATAAGGCTAATGAGGTTAATGGAATTTCAGCTGTGCTATTTGAAATCCTAAAAGATGATGCTATTAAAAATGCTACACTCAATATGCCAGTAAATTTGAAAAACTCAACAGAGGCCAGTGGGTTGGAAAAGATCAGTTTATGTCTCAATCTAAAGAAAGATGATGAAGAAGAAAGTTCAAATTACTGAAAAATTGTGCTCATTTCACATGTCAGTAAGGTTACATTTAAGATTCTGCAAGCCAGGCTCCAGCAGCATGAAAAATGACAATTACCAGAAGACTAGGCTGGTTTTCAAAGGGGTAGAGGAACTAGAAACCAAATTGCCAACATTCACTGGATTATGGAGAAAATAAAGGAGTTTCAGAAAAAAATTTATTTATATTTCATTAACCACACTAAATCCTTTGTATGGATCACAACAAAATATGGCAAGCTCTCAAAAAGATAGGAGTACCAGATGATCTTATTAGTTTCTTGAGAAATCTGCAATGGGTACAAGAAGCAACATTTAGAAATGAACAGAAAACAACTGATTGGTTTAAGATTGAAAAAGGAGCATGATAAGGCTGTATACTATCATCTATTTAACATATGAAGCATATACCACACAGAAAGCCAGCCCGGGAGAATCAAAAGCTGGAACTAAGGAGAAATATCAACAATCTCAGATATGCAGATGATACCACTCTGATGGCTGAAAAAGTGAAGAATTAAGAAGTCTCTTGAAAAGGGTGAAAGAGGAGAATATAAAAGTTGACTTGAAGATTAATGTTAAAAAAAACCACACTCAGATCTTGGCAATTCATCCCATAACTTCCTGGCAAATGGAGAATAAATGGAAGGAGTGTCAGATTTTATATTCTCAGGCTCAAAGACCATTCCAAATAGTAACTGAAGCCATGAAATTAAAAGATGCTTGTTCCTTGGAAAGAAAGCTTTGGTAAATCTGGACAGCATTCTAAAAAGCAGAGACATCAGCTTACCCCAAAAGGTCCATATAGTCAAAGCTTTGGTTTTTCTAGTAGCAATGTATGACTGTGAGAGTTGGACAATAAAAGAAGCTGAGCATAGCAGAACTGACACTCCAAATTGTGGTGCTAGAGAAGACTTCTGAGAATATTTTTGACAGGAAGGAGATCAAATCAGTCAACATTTAAGGAAATTAATTCAGACTCTTCCTTGGAAGGTCCAATACAGAAGATGAAGCTTAAATACTTTGGTCACATAATGAGAAGACAGGACTCACTGGAAAGGAACAATGCTGGAAAAGATTGAAGGCAAAAGGAGAATAGGATGTTAGAGGATGAGATGGACAGATAGTGTCATAAAAGCAATGAACATGAGCCTAGATAGACTTCAAGAGACAGTAGAGGATACAGGGGCCTGGTATCCTATGGTCCACGGAGTCACAAAGAGTCAACACAACTGAACAACAAAAAGAACTGGTCTTTTATTCCCTAGCATTGTGGCCCATTTCCCTGCTGCTCTTCTACTTTGGGGAGGGGGGTCACATATATAGTCACCTTCTCTCCAAAAAATGAGTCCTGCCTAGGAACTTCCCCTTCTCCTCTTAGGGATCTGTGTGACTGAATTCTCTAGTAACTAGATACTGCCCAGGAAATCTCCATAACTTTATCCACAAGGTTGGGTCCCAGAATTCACCAAGAATTCAACACTTTTCAGGAATTTTATCTTCTCTATTCAGAAAGCTGGGGCTCTGGAATTTTTACTACTCAGGTCACAGATTACAATTATAATGTTCAAGGTAGCAAGTTGGCATAGTAGATAAGAATGCTGGACTTGGACTCAGGAAGTCCTGAATTTAAATCTTGCTTCAAATACTTACTGAGTGACCTTAGGCAATTTTCTTAGCTTTTTCAGGTCAATTTCCTTTTCTGTAAAAGGGAGATAATAATAGGGCCAAACACAGGGTGGTTGTTAGGAACAAATAAATATTTATGCAAAATTTCTGCAAACCACAAAGCACTAAAATGTCAGACATTATTATTCCTAGTTCTCCCCTCAGACTCTTACCAGTTGTATGTCACTTAACTATTTGCCTCAGTTTCCTTCTCTGTAAAATGAGCTAGAGAAAGAAATGGCAAAATGCTCCATACCTTTGCCAAGAAAACCCCAAATGGGGTCACAAAAAGTTAGACACAATTAAAAACGTCTGAACCAAATTCCCCTCTGGAGCTAAGAACAAATCTAATTCCTCTTCCAAAAGAGTCAGCAAATAAAAGTAGGGCTATCTTACACCCAAGTTTTCCCTACTCCAGGCTAAGTAAATGAACAAAATATTTATTATTTACTATGTGTAAAGTATTGGGCTACTAAGTACTAGGAATACAAATTGCAAAGTAAGAAACTATTCCTGTTCACATTCTAATAAGGAAGACATCAAATATGGAAGGATTCAGCTTTAAGTCAGATGGAAAAGTCTCATTATCCTAAAGATAGAGGGGCAAAATAAATGGTCAGACTCTTCTTTAGTAATATTCCCAATGAGAAAATGATATCAGTTTCTGATGGAGAACCATTTGATAGTACCAAGAACTTTGGTGGCAAGAATTTTCTTCTGAGTCTTCAACAGCTGTGCTGTAGCACCTATAGGCACAGTTACCAGGCTGCTAGCACCTCCAATTGTTTCACAGGATGATGGGTAAAGGTGATGGTCTGGAAGCACTATTCTTCCCAAAGTTCTTGGGTTCAGAAGTCCTGGGCTGTCTCCACCAGGGTCTAAAGGGAGATGATGGACAAAATGGTGGTGGTCTGACTTGCCTGAAACATTAGGACAGTGATTCCCAAAGTGGGCGCCACCGCCCCTTGGTGAGTGCTGCAGCGATCCAGGGGACCGATGATGGCCACACTTTTTTTGTATTACATTCTTTTCTGAGTTCAATAGTTTCATAATTTCCAGGGGATGCTAAGTAATATATTTTTCTGGAAAGGGGGCGGTAGGCCAAAAAACTTTGGGAACCACTGCATTAGGATGTCTAATCCCCTCAAAAACTCTTTATACAGTTGTTTCCCATTCTTACTATTCTGTTCCCCCTCCAAAATTCTAGTTTGTCAACATCCACCCCCTAAAGTGAGGTTCTTAGGCATGAACAGGGTACTCTAGGTACAGTTAAAACAGGACCATTGCCCTGGCCACTATATTTCTGACCTCATCATCATATACAAATGTTCAACTTTCTTGATCTTGATCAATAATTCTGAAATTACACTCCCACCATATCCTATCCTTTTATCATTCTCTATATGTGAATCTTAATCCCAATCTTCACCCTCAATGTGACCTCCAATCCCCCCATTCTTCAGTATTCTCTCAGACATCATCCTTGTTCTGGATTCACTCTTCTCCCTTCCCCTTTCCAATCCTAACATTCTCCTCTATCCTTGATCACCTGATCCTCTTGTCCTAGCACCTCTAGACCTTGCTAAATTCTCATTCCCAAATCATCCCTATTATTTGTCCTCTCTGCTCATTCTCACATGTTTCTGAAGGTGCTGGAGGAAGTTCATTCAGACCTGCAGACCAGGTCCATTACAAATTTGTATTACTTTGTCTTACTTGGCCAAACCTTCTATTAAATGATTCTCAATGCTAATTTGGACTCTTTATTTAAATATAGTTGGTTTCCTTTGTAGTCCTATATATTTTGTTTAAAAATTATTCTGAAGAGGTGCATAGATTTCACCAGACTGCTAAAGGGTTAAGGTTAGAAAGTGATGGAAGGATTACGATCAAAATCAAAATGAGTTCCAATCTGTCTCTTCTTCAAAAGATAATACGTTACCTTTATAATAATGACACAATTGAGCAAACATATTCAATTGATTCACTGAGCATTGTTTAAATGAAAAATATATGCCTCAAGTTATCTTTAAGTAATGCTTATGAATTTGTACCTTTAATCTCATCTATACTTGTTAACTCTCTATCCCTTTATAGGGTTAAAAAAATTGGAATTGGGGTCTAAAATCCTAGATTGCTGTCCCAACTCACCACTCATTAGTCACAGGACCTTATATTATGGTAGTACAAGAATACAGGTTTAGAATTGGAGGGGACCGTAGAGACCATCAAGTTCAAGCTTCTCATTTTACAGATGAGGAAATTTAAGTACAAAGGTGAAATACTGCCCAGAATCACATAACTAGTAAGTGTCAGGATTCAAACTTAGGTCTTCCTGATTTCAAGTCCAGCACTCTATTTACTATTTCCCATAGAGGCCTTGGGCAAGTCACTTTACTCAGATTTTTTCCATCAAATGTGATGAGAATTATTTTCTCATAAATATTCTCAAATATAATGAGAATCATTTTCACTACTGATCAAAATTGCAGCAAGAAGCAAATAACATCCTTGATATAAAGTATTTTTATAAGTGTAAAGTGTCACATAAAAATGAAATATCACTATTATTACCATCATTATCATCATCCCAATGGATAGCACATAGGACAGTGAGTCAATCAGGGGTATAATAAGTGTAGTATAGAGAGAGGGGATCATATAGTTTTTTCAAGCTTTGTCTGAGTTCTAAAGCAGTTAGGGGTTTGGAATCTTGAGGAAAAGTACAGTTGGTTTGGGTCGCCCATGGAGGGAGGTTGTCTGACCAGCGGAGCTGCCTCCTTGCCTATCTGTACAATTGAAATTTAGCCTGGCTTTGAAATATTTATTTAAGAAACTGTTATTTTGGATAAACCCTTTATGTCTTCCTTCCCAATATTATTTCCTACCTTCTCTCCCTTACCTTATATGTCTGTGGAGTTAATAAGGAGAGTAATTAGAGAGGAGTTCAAATCTGTGAAGGGTTAATTATAATTAACAATATTAGATATAAAGAAACTAGTCAGTCATCATTTATTCCCTTTAGATATCAAGAGCACGTTGTAAGCTTGAGTTAAAGGCAGGTCCTTACTCAGACTCCATCTCTGCCTCCCTTCCCCCACCTGAGGTTCCTGAGACAACTGTTAGGGCTTCCTTTGATCCACTTTCCTGACACATCAACCTTTAAAGATAATAAACCCTTTTGTGTTTTAACAAACTTATTAGTATAATTGATCAGTTAGTTATTAAGAGAGGGAAGAAGAGGGAAAGAACTAACATACTCTGGGCTTGAAGGGAAGCCGGGGTATCCATCTTGGAGGAAGGTGTAACTTCAAAACAAGTCTCTTCCTATGAAATTAACTAAGCCTGTTGTTAATTTCAGTTTAGTCTATTTCCCTCAGCCTGTGTTTAAGTCTGAGTCCTGGTCTATAAGCCCTGCTGTATTTGCCTGTTAGATTAATTCTCTCTCTCCCTGAAGATCTTATTCCTTCAGTGTTAAACTCCTGACTTCAGCCCTACTATATCCTGAACCTCCTTATTCCAGCCTACCTGTAGCCTAGATTTACTATCTTAATAAATCCCTGATAACCTCCTTTCAAAATTCCCTTGTACCACACACCTTTCCTCAAATTATCCCCATTACATTCGTGGTCAAAGAAAATCAATGCAGCTTACCAAGAGCCAGATGGGTATAACAATAACAGTTCACATTTATATTTCATGTTTTCGCTTATAAAAAAAAAACTGCCCTAAAACCTTAGTGCCCCAGGCCCCTTTCCCTATTAACATGGGCTACACTCATCTCCAGGTCCCTCAAGTTCACAGTCTAGGAGTCGTCACTACCTCTAACCACTCCTCCATCCTCCTCCCCCATATCCAATCCTTTGCCAAGATCTGCTCATTTCCCCTTTGCAACATCTTTTGGATACGTTCTCTTCTCTCCTCTGGCAGTGCCAAGCTAGTCTAGAAGAAGCCCTCATCACTTCATGCCTGCATTATGGCAACAGACTGCTGGTGGGTCTGCCTGCTCCGATCCATTCTCTATCCATTGCCACTAAGGTGATTCTCCTAAAACACAAATCTGATCATGGCACTTCCACATTCAGTAAACTCCAGTGGCTTCTGATTGCCTCCAAGAATAAATACAAAACGCTCTGCTTGGCATTCAAAGGCTTTCATACACTATCCCTCTCCTACCTTCCCTGGCTTCTTATCGCTCACTATCTACCATGTACTCTTTGACCTAACAAAGATCATCTTCTGCAATGCTCTCCCTCCTCCCGTCTAACTTCGGACCTCCTTAGCTTCCTTTAAGCCCCAAATAGCATCCTACTGTCTATAGGAAGTCTTCTCAGACTCCTCTTAATTCTTGTACCTTTTCTCTTTTAATTATTTCCTATTTATCATTGCATAGAGCTTGCTTTGTAAATGTTGGTTTAGGCTCTGTTCCCCTCAGAAGACTGCAGGCTCCTTAAAGGCAGTGGCTTGACTTCTGCCCCTTTCTGTATACCCAGCACCTAGCACAGTGCCTGGTACAGAGTTGTTGTTGTTCAGCTATTTTCTGTGGTGTCTGACCTTTCATGATCTCATTTGAGGTTTTCTTGGCAAAGATCTGGAGTGATTTTCCATTTCATTCTCCATTTTACAGATGAGGAAACTGAGGCAAACAGGGTTTAGTGACTTCCCCAGGGTTACACTGTTAGTGTCTTGAAGGCAGATTTGAAATCAGGAATCTGAGTCTTCAGGCTGCTACTCTAACCACGGAGTGACTCAGGTATTTAATAAAAGTATATACACACATACACATGAGTGCACATGTATAAGTATATATTTAAAATCTCAATAATAATAAAAATAAATAAAAACAATAATGGCTAGCATTGAATAGATCTTTAAAAGTTTAGGGTGGGGTGAGCAATAGACAGAGAGAGAGACAAGCCAGGAGATGGGGAGATTCTGGGTTCATATCTGGCTTCAGACACTTCCTGGCTATGTGGCCCTGGGCAAGTCACTTAACCCCTATTGCCTAGCCTTTACTGATCTTCTGCCTTGAAACAAATACACAGTATTGATTCTAAGATGGAAAGTGAGGGTTAAAAAAAGTTTTAAGTAAGTTTATCAATGGGCAGCTAGGTGGCTCAGCGTCTAGAGACCAGGGCTAGAGCTCTGGGTTGAAATCTGGTCTCAGACACTTCCTAGCTGTGTGACCCAAGGACAAATCATTTATGAGTCTTCCTGTCTCCAGGCTCACTTAATCATCTAGCTGCCTCCAAAGGCACACACCTAAAATAACAATGAAAGGTTGCACCAGACTTGGGAAGTTATTTTTGGGTCCTGTGGGTTTCAGTTCTACACTGGCATCAGGATGGAAGCCTTGCCCAAGATGCTACAGAGAATAATAAGCCATCCCACCCAAACAAATAGAAATGATTTAGGCATCCTGATTAATAGTGCCATAAAAACAAAACCAAATGAAATGTTTCATCAACAATGGCATTTATGGGGACTTTAAAATCAAGAGGTTGCCCATCCACTGCCCTTTCTCCTACTGCCTGGCTATTTCTGCTCCCCTTTTCCCCCACGTAACGATGCAGGAAAAAGACTAAAAGTGGCTTTTCTACTTCGGTTGGCAGCCCTTTCTATCGAATGGGTAGAGGGTTTCACAGTAAGTTTCAGTTCCTTAAATATACCACTTAACAATACTTCAAAAGGATACATTCTATTCTCTGGAAATAATACTTCAATCCACGGCAGATCATAATATTATGAGTTAGACAAGTTATAACCAGCCAAAAAAGCAAAAACGTTATAACCAGTGAGAGGTACAGTCATTGAAACCAGGTCATTTCCTATTCCAAAACAAAGACATGGGAGAGATGCCATTTCGGCATGCTTAAGGAAGTGAGACAACACAAAGCTGGAGGGGTGAGGGGGGAAGAGTAGAGGAAGGGAAGTATTTCTATTCTGGGAAAAATGAAAGAAACAAGAAAGAGGGCAGGAGACTGCTTTTCCACTAAGATTATTAGACATAAATAAATTGATCCATTAAGATGAAGACACTAATTTCTTCTTTTCTTTTTTTTTTAAACCCTTACCTTCCATCTTAGAATCAATCCTGTGTATTGATTCCAAGGCAGAAGAGGGGTCAGGGCTAGGCAATGGGGGTTAAGTGACTTGCCCAGGGTCACACACTGGGAACTGTCTGAGGATGGACTTGAACTCAGGACCTCCCATCTCTAGACCTAGTTCTCTACCACTGAACAACTTAGCTGCCCCAGAAGACACTCATTTCAAATATTTTAATTTCTATTAGAAACACAAGATAGTATGATGGAAATTGGGCTGTACTTAGAACCAGGAGATCTGACTTGGAACCCCAGTCCTGATTTGTTTTAGGATTATAACCTCGGTAGTCTGCATCCAATAGAATGAGTGCTTTTCATCCTATGGGGGACAATAGGGACAATAATATTTGCCCTATTCACCTCAATGGGTTGTTGTGAAGAAAGAAGGAAGCTGTGCTAAGCAATTTACAGACATTATTTCATTAGATGCTCATGACAACCCTGGAAGTGTAATTAACTACACCTATTTTATAGTTAAGGAAAAGAGGCAGCCAGAGGTCTGCCTTACTCAGAGCCACTCTGTTAGGAAGTGTCTGAGGCTGGATTTGAACTTTTATCTTCTTGATTCCAGGCTTATGACTCCATCTACTATGATCCCTCACTGTAAAATGCCATAAAAATGAGGGTTATTTTCCTACAGACATTAGACTAAAAGCACTTTGAGAGGAGACTGTCTTTTGACTTTCTTTGAATCCTGAGTGCTCAGCTCAGTGCCAGACACATAGTAGATACCTAATAAATGCTTAACAGGGGTAGCTTCTCTTCCCAGCTGTGTGACCCTGGGCAAGTCACTTAACCCCCCACTGCCTAGCCCTTAATACTCTTCCGCCTTGGAACCAATACTTAGTAGTGATTCTAAAACAGAAGGTAAGGGCTTAAAAATAAATAAATGAATGAATAGCTTAATGACTATGGCCTTCATTTTCCACTAACAATCACCTTTTAAAAATGCAGAAATACAATCACTTACAGATGATAAAATTCAAGTATAAATTGAATGACAAGCATAATAATTCAGTAGCAGAGCTTCTACTGAACATAAATTATTACACTAAAAATACTGCTACTATTCCCATATCACTCACCCCACCAAAGAAAAATGGTAATATAGCCAGCTTTGTGAATGGCGTTAGCAAGAAGAGAACAAGTGAATAATAATATTCATATAATTCATATGATATTCAAAAATATAAGAATAAGGTGAAGATCAAGTAGAATTAGAAGAAATTCAAATGGAAATCAAAATGATCGAGAACTATGAGAATTAATGGAGAAAGGGAGGAAAGGAAGCAGTAGAGAATTAGAGAAATGCACAGCAGAATGGGCATATTGATGTTTTCTCAGCAGTAACAAGACATGCTGGAGTCAGAGAAAAGAGGTGGGATATCACAGGTGAGAAAATGGGCTCACTGTACTCCCCAAAGCTATGGACACTAGGATTAGGAGTCCTAGATATTAGATCCAACTCTCCAAAAGGAATTGATTATGGGACAATATATCAATATTTGCTTTGACAAGAATTCCTCTCAGATGATAATCTCTCTAAGCATTAAGGAATTCTGAGACATGAGTGACTTTTCCAAAATCCCACAGAGTACAAGTAGGTCCCTATTAGTGTGACTAATGAATCTCGTGATGTGGCTACATGTATTTGAATTCACATTAGTTGAAATAATAATAAGAAAAAGAAGAAGAACTAACATTTATATTGGGCCTCAGTGAATAGAGCACCAGCCCTGGTATCAAAGACCTTAGTTCAAATACGGTCTCAAATACTTTCTAGCTGTGTGATCCTGGGTAAATCACTTAATTCTATTTGCCTCAGTTTCCTCATCTGTAAAATGAGCTGGAGAGGGCAAACCATTCCAATATCTCTGCTATGAAAACCCAAAACAGGGTCATGAGGTGGAAACGCTTAAAGAGCATATAGCACCTATGAGGAAGATTTTTACAAATATGATTTCATTCTATCCTCAAGAACCCTGGGAAGTAGGAGCTATAGTTATCCCCATTTTACGACAAGGACACTGAGGTAAATGGAGGTTAGGTGATTTGCTCAGGGTCATGTAGCTAGTAAGTGGCTGAACTCAGGTCTTCCTGATTGCAAGCACAGTGATCCAGCCACTTTATCACCTAACTATAAAATGTAAATTTTATAAGATCTGGTCTTTGATTTCAGCCCAATGGAAATATGCGATGTAAATTTAAATGAAGCAGCCACTTCAAGGATTCTTATTATTTGCACAGAGAAGGACCTAGCTAGAATCACTGAGTTCATATGTAGGCTTTGTCCCAGTAACCTTAGGAAAGATCATTTTAACTTTGGTGTGCCTCAGCTTCCTCATCAGTAAAATAAATTTGAACTTGAATTAGAAGACCTCTTAGAAGTCCCTTTTAGGACTACTTAAAATCAACTGAATATCTAAGCAAGATTCTGTGCCCTACTATCAGGATAGAATAAAGCAAAGTATTCAATCTGATCCTAATGAGCTTATAATTTAATTAGGGGATGATGACATACACACATAAGATAATAATAATGACAACAATGGATTTTATATGGTGCTTTGAAGTTTGAAAAGTGGCTTACATAGTTATCTCTGGGTAAACCTTGGCTAGGGACCACAGCTATTATCACTATGCCCATTTTGCTGATGAGGTAACTTGAGGCTCAAAAGAAGTTAAGAAAGTGTAATACACTAGTAAGTGTGAGAGGTAGGATTTGAACTCAGGTTTTCTTTAATCTAAGTCTCATTCTTTATCTTTTTAATTTTTATCTTCTATCTCTCATTCTTTATCTTTTTATCAGTCAGTCATTTTTTTTTTAGTTGTGTCTTACTTTATGACCCCATTTGGAATTTTCTTGGCAAAGATACGGAAATAGTTTGCCATTTCCTTCTCCAGCTCATTGAAATTGAGGCAAACAGGGATAAGTGACTTGCCCAGGGTCACACAGTGTCTGAGGTTGGATTTGAACTCATGAGGATAAGTCTTCCTAACTGCAGTCCCAATACTCAATCCAGTATGCCATCTCTACTGCCCTTCTCGGCATGATCTTGATACAAAGCAGTAAAGGATAATATGCAGGTCTCACAGAAATGTTTCCAGGAAGAAAATGTGTCAATAGATGTAAATGAATTTAGGAAGTGGCAGGGATAAATGCAAGTGATTGCTATCTGGAGGGCAAGGGTGGGGTGAGGCAGGGATGGGTATAAAACCTGTGATTTCAACAGCATAGGGAGCTCCCGAAGAGAAGTTTCCTCTCTCAATGCTGTGACACTTTCTTTGTAATTAGCAGAGGCGACTAGGGAAACTGAGGGGTTAAGTGATTTGCTCTCAGTCACTCAGCCAGCATACATCAAAGCTGAAACTTGAACCCAGAAGTCCCTGCCTCTGAGGGTTCCCTAACCACCCTCCACCACCCCCACCTCCCCAGGTAATGTTATATTATGTCGATTTAGTCAACTAAATTTAAAGTTTTCTTGGAGTGGTTTGCCATTTCCTTCTCCAGCTCATTTCATTGATGAGGAAACTGAGACAAACAGGGGTAAGTGATTTGCCCAGGAATTCAAAACCAAGTGTCTGAGGTCAGATTTGAGCTCAGTTCTTCCTGACTCCAATTCCAGTACTCTATCCACTAAGGTAACTAGCTACCTCCTAGGTCAGTGATGGGCAAACTTTTTAAAGAGGGGGCCAAAGGAAAGGAAATGCTCATCGGTCAATCTGTTTCTAAGGCAACTCTTTCAAAGTTTCATTGTATTGTATCCTACTCATTCTATTTGTCAGATTAGGAATAATGTCTTATGCCCAGATAGAACATTTCAGGGGGCCCCATCTGGCCCAAGGGCCATAGTTTGCCCATCACTGTCCTAGGTATATATTGTGTAAATGGAATTAGCTCGATCCCATTAATAGTCAAAAAATCTACCCATCCTAGGCGTGCTAATGATGTAATCCTAATCTCCCTTAGTGGGGAGGGGAGACGAGTTACCCACACGTGACAATAAGTAACAAATCAAGAATAAGGGACTGCCTTTTGGGCAGTCCAAATCAATGTAGAAACTGCCATTTGTCCATTTGAATTAGAGGTGGACCACAGGAAGTGATGAAAGACACTATCTCTTTAAGTAAGTTAGTGAACTTCCTGTGGGGGCAGTTGCCCTCTCAAACTGGGAGCAGAAGCATCTCCTGAGACCACAGAGAACTTACACTCTATATTGTCACGTGGGTAAGTTAGGCTGACTTCCTTGGCCTAGCTGGGCCAATTCTAAACTCTGCCTATCTGGCTGTTGGCCTTGTGGCTTACAGCTTCATTTATTTAGCCTTTTAACCTTCTCCCTTTCTCTTTATTCCTACTTTTTACCTACCAGATTGTAAATAAACTCCTCAACCCGATGCTGACTTGGGTCTGATTTAATTACGGAATCAACCTGAATTGTTGATTCCTGGCGGCCACACATTTTAATATATATCTATAAATACTTAAATTTTCTATATAGAAGTTGGTTGACTTGCCCAAGGTCACACAGCTGGTACCTGAGGATGAATTTCAACTCAGGTCCTCTTGACTCCAAGCCCAGCACTCTTAACTACTGTGACATCCAGATTGTTATATCTTATGCATTATTATTAAAGTTCAGGGGACAAGCTGACAAAATTGGTGCAGGTGATTCCAACTGTCTAAGACAGGTCCCTGTGGAGGAACTGTCAATAGAGAAAGGTAAAGAAAAAAATTGAGAGAACATGATCATTTGTTGATAGCATCGCAGAAAGCTAGGAAGGAACTTTGGCAATTCTCTCACCCAATACTGTCATTTTGCAGATAAGGAAGCCCAAGGCCTCAGTGGTCAAGTATCTTGCCAAAGTTTCCCAAGTTCCTAGTGTCAGGGCCAGGAAGAAAGCTCCTGGTTCCTGGCTCCTTCCATTTGATTAGAGCCCCTCATTCTTGTGGGAAATGAAGTCTCAGAATGTAAAGTCTTTAAAGCTAATCCACCTCGTCCCACCCAGGCATCCAGCAGGTGAGGAAAATTGCACAGTTGCCCCAATCTTCTTGTCACTTTTCCAGGTCCTCTCATACTAAAGCAACCTCAGAATTAATTTCTGAGCATCGATCCTACCCTCTCCATCCTTCACATGCTTCTTACATGTTTCCCAATCTCCATAGATAACCACGCCATTTACACACTCCATCCTCCATGGTTCTTTCTTGTTGTATAACTGCAGCTGGCAAAGACTAAGGGAAGACCTCAGCTAGGGGTTCAATGACTAATGCAGGCATGGAGTCTCTGAGAACAGACACAAGGAAAGGACCAAGAAGGGTCTGAATTCAACATATATCTATTGAGCATATGTAGGTTTTTCTTTTTTTTTTTTTTTAAACCCTCACCTTCCATTTTAGAATCAATAATGTGTATTGGTTCCAAGGCAGAAGAGGAGTAAGAGGAAGGCAATGGGAGTTAAGGGACTTGCCCAGGGTCACACAGCTAGGAAGTATCTGAGGCCAGATTTGAACCTAGGACCTCCTATCTCTATGTTTAGTTCTCCACCCATTGAGCCACCCAGCTGCCCCCCATATAGGTATTTGAGACATAGCATTGCATATTGGATGGAGAGTTGGCTTCATGGACAGGAAGGGCTGGATTCATGTCACATCTCTAATCTATACTGGAAGTGTGACAAGTCCCCAGTCCTCTCAGGGGACCACCCAGGCAACTCTCAAAAACAAAAACGAAATTAAAAAACTACTTGCAAAAGTGTGCCAATATGCTTTGGTGAAGGAAGTTCCACAACCCCAGTTTCCCAGCCCTGATGAAATCACTGGTTTAGTACAAACAAACATGCAAACAAAAACCCATTAAAAAAATTAGTAACTTGAGGCAATTCAAAGAAAGGTCAGGCACACTCCTGAAGGAAGTGCCAGGGGTGGGGACAATGGGGGATGGAGGGGAGGGATAAGAATCTTCCTGGCTGGGGTTAAGAGATCAATACAGGTGACTCTGAAGACAAGGCAGAAGGCCAGGGGGAGGAGGGAATGCTTTAGGGAAGCGGGGTGCCCTACACAGAATTTCAGCAGCTAGGAAGACCGAGGCTCTCTGGGAGAGAGAGAGTGAACCACGAAGAACACACTCACCAAGTCGGGTGGCCCAGAGCATCCCTACGATGTCCACCGCCTAAGAAGGGAGTCAGGGACTGTCTGAGCTGAGATCATCTGAGAGATGATCTTTCTAGACTAAGACATCCTGGCTGGGTTCGAAGTCAGTGCGCTACCTAGTAGGGTTTTTACAATGGGAAAATAAACAACTCCTGGGACAAGGAAGGAAGAAGAGGTAGGGAAGGCACCAGGGGAGCTTAGGGGGATGGGGTGGGAGAAGAAAGGTATCCGATTTGAGGCAGGCTGGGGTGGGGCGGACGAGATGAGCATCCGGAAAAACCTGGGGGAGGAAAAGTTGTAGCACACACACACACACACACACACGTAGAGAAACAAGTTTGGCACCGAAAGTCCCAGACGGCAGTTAAGAGCAGTGGGTTTTCTGCTCTTACTCTCTGTATGACATGGTCTTCTGCCCTAACTCGCAGCGTGACCTTGGGACAGTCACTTAGAGTAACCACTCTGGACTTTTCTAGAGATCGCCTCTTGGGGCCTCAGCCTCCCCCGCTGTAAAATGGGTCAAGGTGTGTGCTAAGGGAGGTATGGGCTGCGCCGGGACCCCAACTCCATTCCATCCCCATGCTGGTCTCCGCTCACCTGCTCCAGGTCGTGGAGGCTCTCCCGGTGGGCTCCCAGAAGCGCGCACAGCTCCAGCAGCCCCGGGGGCAGCAACAAGTGCGGCTGCACCGAGCCTGGCTCCGCCATAGCTCCCCAGGCCGGCCGGTGGGGAGTAGGAGCAGGAGGAAAGCCAGCGGCCACGATCCAGACAAGCCCGTGCCCGCGCCCAGCTGGACCAGGATGCGCGAGCCCGAGGGAGGGGGCGGGACCGGAGGAGGAGGAAGGAGGTAGAGAAGGGAGGGGGAGGAGACGGAGAGGCGCGCATGCGCCCGAGCACCCGCCGGACTCCCGCGGCCCTCAGACCCTAGAGAGGAAAAGCGAAGGACACTAGTGCGTGTCTGCACATGCGCACGGACCTTCTGTGGCTCGTCTTCAGCCCCGCCTTTTCCCCTTACCTGAGGACTAAGGATTTGGTCTGGAAGGACCCTTAAAGGCTGTCTTAGTCTCGCCCCCTCCTATCATTTTGTAGATGAAGAAACTGAAGTCTAGTGGTGGGGGTGGGGAGGGAACTGACTTAGAGGCTCCAGAGGTGGGGTTTGAACCCAGGTCCTCCCACTTCGGACTTCAGAGCCGATTGCTTTCCCGGTACCTAGGTGCCTCCCCTTCATTTCCTTCTCCCAGGCAGGTCAGGTATGTATTGGGGGCGGGGTAAGGAGAGCAAGGGTTGATGTAACTGGAGAAGTTCATTGATGCTTTAGATGCAGGAAACAGGTCTTCTAATGCAACCCTTACAGATGATTGATGGAGTCCCCCAGAGAGGTTAACTAACTTGCCCAAGATCACACAGCAAGTCAGTGATACAAGCGAGACAGGAATTCAGGTCTTCTGACCCATTCATTTCTCTTTTAGCCACACTAAGCTAAGGAAGAATCCAGAGTTTAAAGGGCACAGAGTGAGGTGAAGAGGAAAAAGGACATGGAAAAGTCAACTCAGACCCAGCAAGTTTTTATAACAATGATAATGATCATGTTTTTAACTGACATTTGGGGAAGGCATTGAGGTATAAGCCAGTAGCCCAGAGCTCCAGAACAAGGCATTAAATTCAGAATAGACTTTATTTTATCTGAAAGAAAACCCCAAAGAGAAAGGACTCCTGCCCAAGCCTGTCCCATTCTGGTGGGCATTTCCCAAAGATTTGTAATCTCCCACATTGAGCTCAATCCACTCCACCACACTTGCCTTCAGATTCAAGCAAGTCAAAGTTGTCAGAGATGTAAGCTATCTGTCTATCCCCTCAAATAAACTTATTTTCCCCCAGACCTATACATTCCCCTGGAGCTTTATAGTACTCCCTCCTGGTAGAGGCCCCCAAGAAGGGGAAAATTCCCAGAATCATTTAAAATTTGACCCCTTCCCTCCAGATCTGCACAGTCTACATAACAGTGCTACTAAGCGATAAGATTTTGCTTTACTCCCTTCACATCTGAAGCTTATTCTTTTATTTTTCTGGATTTTTTTTTAAACCTTCACCTTTTAAGACAGAAAAGAGTGGCAAGGGCTAGGCAGTCAGGTTTAAGTGACTTGCCTAGGTTCACCCAGCTAGGAAGTGCCCGAGGCTAGATTTGAACCCAGGTCCTTCCAACTCCTGGCCTGGTGCTCTATTACTATGCTACCTAGATGCTCCCAGAAGCTAATTTTTTTCATTTTCTGCTCCAATTACTGCACTGTGCAGAAGTTGTAGAGGGGCAGATTTAAGTTTATTGTAAGGGAAAACATCTTAACAACCCAAACTATCCAAAAGCATAATGGGTTACCCTGGTGAGATAGTGGATTCTCCTTATTTCCTTTACAAAAAAAGACTGAAAATAACTTGTTGGGAATTTTGGAGAGGAAATCCCTATCAGGTACAGAGGTCCCCTCCAGCTCTGAGATCTTAGGTTTGCTTTAACATACACTTAGTTACATAATTCATATGCTGGAGGCAGTATGGTACAATGAAAAGAATGCTAGCTCTAGAGTCAGAGGAACCAGGTTTGAATTTTGGCCCTGTCGTTACTTCCTATGTTACTCAGAGAAAGTCATTTGTCTTTCATTGGGCCTTGGATTCCTTATCTATAAAAGGAGAGGCTGGACTTGACAAGAGGTAAAATTCAATAAACCACCTTGTGAAGTGCAGATTAAAGTATAATTAACCAGATTAAAGTATAATTTCCAAATGTTTACCAAAAGAAATAAAAAATACAATATATAGTAGATAATGTTAACTTGTGGTTTTCTAAATCAATTTGCCCCAAAGGTATCATTTCTATCAGAGTTTGACACCACTGAATTAGGTGGTCTATGAAGCCCCTTCCAGCTCCAAATCTAAGCTCCTGAAAAAATAAAAAGAAGGAACAATAGGACCTAAACCCAGGTCTTCTAATACCAGGTTTCCATGCTTAGCATAATGAGTACCTAGCTCATTGCTATTGTTGTTCCATCATTTTAAGTTGTGTCCAATTGTTTGTGTCCCCGTTTAGGGTTTTCTTGGCAAAAGACACTGGAGTGGCTTGTCATTTCTTTCACCAGCACATTCTACAGATGAGGAAACTGAGGCAAATAGGGTTAAATGACTTGCTTAGGGTAACCCAGCTAATAAATATCTGAGGCTGGATTTGAACTCCTAAAGAGGTATCTTCTTGACTCCAAGTAGCTGCCCTAGTAGGACTGAATTCCTACTGAGCAACTTATTCATCAAGCTCAGTGTTCCATCAATTTTACTGTGTCCCCAAAGTCTTAGTGTAGTTTTAAGCTATTAAAACTTAAGGTCTTTTATATTATTAAAACTAAAAAAATAGCATTAAGACTTTGGGGACAATGGGCTCCAAGTGCCTCAAATGTAGGTGGTTACGTCCTGGGAGACAGTACTATCAGCTATGAGTATCAAGGAAAGAGACACAGAAGAACACCTGAGCTGGATCTTGAAGGAAGATAAATATTTTGACAAGTGGAAATGAGGAAGGAGGGCTAGAGGCCAGAGTTGGAATGTTTTCTTTGGAGAACATTTAATCATCTGATTTGCCTAGAGTCAAGGGGAGTAATATGAAGGGAGTTTGGAAGGGCAATTTGGAAATATATTGAAAAGGACTTTAAATGGCAGACTAGGCAGTTTCTATTTTATTCTTGAAGTAATTAGGAACCTCCAGAAATTTTTGAGGAGAGAAATAATGATCAGATAGAACTGTGTCTCAGAAGGATTATTGGGAACTGCACTGAAGATGTATTAGGGAAGTGAGATACTGTAAGAAAAAAGACCAATTAGGATCCTACAATAGTCAAGGAAAGGCTGACTTAATGAAGGCTGGAATTAGTGGTGTCTGTGTGAGTGAAGTAAAGGGATGGATGAGAGAGATGTCGTCAAGGGAGAATTGATAGGTAGCCCTTTATAATGGATTGCTATGGGGAAAAAAAGGAAAGGATACAGTCAAGGATGACTGAGGTTTAACAGTTTAGGCTAGATATTTATGGACATCTGAGTAGAGATGATATCTGAGATAAATGAGTAGAGATAACAAATCATGGCAATAGGTTAGATCACCATGGGATAAGTATAGAAAAAGAGATAAAGATGTCTTAGGACAGAGCCTTTGGAAATACCCATGCTCAGGGGCAGCTTGGTGACTCTGTTGACAGAGTGCTTGGCCTAGAGTCAGGAAAACCTTGAGTTCAAATCTAGCTCAAACACTTAACAGCTGCATGACTCTAGGTAAATCATTTAATCTCTATCTTAATCCACTGGAGAAGGAACTGGCAAACCACTCCAGTACCTTTGCCAAGAAAACCTCATGGAGGGTGTCATCTGATCATGAAGAGTCTGATAAGACTGAACAACAACAATAATGCTTAGGTGGCAGAGTATGAATGATTATCTAGCAAAGGGAACCAAAGGGAAGTCAGATAGATAGGTAAAGTACTGTCATAGCAACTAAAGGACGGAGAAAGTTACTGGGAGGGCGGTAGTCAATAGTGTCCAAAGAAAGAATGAAGACCAAGAAAAGACCATCAGATTTAGCACTTAATAGGACAATGATAATCACTAAAAGATGATTTTCAATAAAGTAACTTAGAAGGCAGATTGCAAAGGGTTGAGAATTCAGTGAGAGAAAAAGAAAAGGAGATAATGAACAGAGATGATTTTCCTATGAGTATGGCTTATGAAAGGGGAATAAAGATATTGGAAAATAACTTAAGGGAATGGCAGAGTCAAGTGAAGGCTATATAGGAAGGAGGGAGACATGGCATGTTTGTAAGTAGTTGTTTTTTGGGGGGTTTTTGGTGGTGGGGCAGTGGGGAGCCAGATAATGAGAGAGATTGAAAATCAGAGGAAATGAAGGAACAGAGTCCTTGAGGAATAAGCAGGGGCTGGGATCAAAGGCATCTAGAAGGAATTTTTTCTTCCTTCTCAGAGAATGGAGAAAAGGAGGATGAGAGATAGAGGATGACTGTTGAAAGGTTTTGAGGTGTTCAATATGGAAGAATAATTTATAACAAATGACCTTGGTTTTCATAGCAAAGTATTAGAGGAAAGGTGATGGCATAAGCCGCTTGAAAAGAGAAAATAAAGTTTGAAACTGCTGTGGTAAGTGTGATAGAGATATAATTAGGGAAGAACTAAAGGCCATCGTACAGCAGTAAGAACCCAGTTGAGATCAGATAACATGAATTTGTAATGGATTTGATCAGTTTGTTGATAGTACTGCCTCTAGTGGCTTTCAGCATGAGGGTAGACCTATCAAATTAATTTTCCTAGAGCATTGGTCTGATCATGTCACCCTCTTATTCAATAAACTCCAATGGCTCCCTATCGTCCCCAGGATCAAAAATAAAATCCTTTGTTTGGCTTTTATAGACCTTTGTAACCTGGCTCCCATCTAGTGTTTTAGTCTTCTTGCATCTTAGTCCCGTGTACTCTTTCATCTGGTGTGACAATGGCTTCCTTGGCTTCCTCACACAAAACACTCCATCTCCCAACATTTTCTTTTAAATATCCTTGGAACTTTCTCCCTCCTCATCTCTACTGCCTGGCTTCCCTAACTTTCCTCAAGTTCCTGCTATAATTCTTTTACAGGAAGCCTTTCTTGATCTCCTCAGTCTTCATGCCTTCCCTCTAAGAGTATCCCTAATTTATCCTGAAATGTCTTATTTGTACATGGTTTTCATGTCTATCTCATTAGCTAGTGATGTCCTTGAGAACACAGACTCTTTTTCTTTGTCTTTATTACTCCCATTGCTTAGCATAGTTATTGGCACATAGTAGGTGCTTAATAAATATTTGATGACTAACTGGTGGGGTGAACCCAGGCTTGGAGTTTGACATGGAATGAGCAGGGATAGGACATAAGCAAAATGTATTTAAGGGTAGAAAGTAGTATATAATTGAATTGGTCCACTTTGGAATTGAGATTTTGAAGGGAAAATAGTTTAGAACAGAGCAGAAGACTGAGGAGAAATAGAGAGATATAAGTAAAAGGAACTGGTTTTAGGAGGAATAAGGCATGGTGAGAGCTGGAAGAACAAGAAATTATGATGAGAGCCTCACTTACTTCCTAGCTATGTCATTGCCAACTCTTACTACTCATCTGCCTTAGAACCAATACACAATATTGATTCTAAGACAGAAGGTAAGAGGAAAGGAAGGAAGGGAGAGAAGAATGGGAAGAAGGAAGCAAGGAAGCAAGGAAAGAAGCAAGGAAGGAATTATGATGAGAAATGATTGTCATTGCTCTGTGTTGGCAAATGTATCACAGGCATGTTGGAGGGGGCTGTTCCATTCCCCCTTTCCACAGAGCCCAAGGACATTTTTGATATGCCCTGCCCCTTTGCCTAGGAGCCCAATATAAGCACTTCCTCCCTTCCCTATCTGGGGTAATGTGGGGGGCTCACAGGCAGCTTGAGGGTACAGTTTGGGCACATGATCTCTAAAAGGTTTGCCAACACTGCCATAGCTTAAAATAATGCCAGTGAAATAGTTTTGAGCAGGTATTCATTTAGTATACTATAGTGATGATTTTTTTTCCACAATAAAAAGAGATTACTATCGAAACAAGGACTAGTAAGTTCCATTTTACCACTATGTGTTTTACCTATAAATGCTCTTAAAATGATTTGACTTATCCTTTCTGCAAACTAGTCCCCAGTCCCTCTCCCTCCCATCTCTCTTCATTGTTTTGGGAGACAATAGTGCTTGTCTCACTTTGTAGCATTTTGCAAGTGAGTTTCTGTGCTACACTGTTTTGCAGCTGGCTAACATTGTAGAGAGGTTGAATATTTAAAGTTTGCAGCTGTTTCTGGGCTTGTTTAACCTCCTTGTTGTGGTAATTGCATTATAATGATTAAACTTCTATGTGGAAGGGTGATAATGATAGTCAATGCCTATTGCTTTATCCATTTCCCATTTTCCTTTTTTAAAATATTTTTCAAATTATATATAAAATAATTTATAACATTTGTCTTTTAAAGTCTATTTTCCATCTAACCCCTATCTTCCCCAGTCCATCCTTCTATCTATCAACTCCATACCCCCTCCTTTTTCTCTTATCCCCTCTCCCTCATACTTCTCTATAGGACAAAACAGATTTCTGTACCAACTGAGTGTATAAATTATTCTCTCTCTGAGTCAATTCTGATAAGAATAAGGTTCAAACATTAGTTGTCATCTCTTCATCTTCTCCTCCAGTGTAAAAGTTCTTCTTTTATGACCCTTTTATGTGAGATAATTTACCCAATTCTACTTCTCCCATTCCTCTTCTCCCAGTGCATCCCTATTTCTCTCACCTTAATTTTACTTTAATTATCTCATCATAGTCTACTCACACTAGTACCTTCTATCTATGTATACTACTTCTCATTGTTCTAATAATGATAAAGTTCTTAGGAGTTACTAGTATCATCTCTCCATGTAAGGATATAACAGTTTAACCTTAATGAATCCTTTATGATTTCTCTTTCATATTTACCTTTTTATGTTTCTCTTGAATCTTGTATTCTATTTAGCTTTGTTCATTTCATCAGAAATGCTTGAAAGTCTTCTATTTCGCTAAATATTCATTTTTTCTTCTGAAGGATTATATTTAGTTTGCTGAGTAGTTTGTTGTTGATTGTAATCCTAGCTCTTTTGCTCTCTGGAATGTTTTATTCCAAGCCCTTCAATACTTTAATGTAGAAGGTGCTAAATTTTATGTAATCCTGACTGTGATTCCAAGACATCTGAATTGTTTCTTTCTAGATGCTTGCAATAATTTCTCCTTGACCTAGACACTCTGAAATTTAGAATCTCTTTCAGGAGGTAATCTGTGGGATCTTTCAATTTCTATTTTGCCTTCTGGTGTTAGTATGTCATAACATTTTTCTTTAATAATTTCTTGAAAGATAATGTCTAGGCTCTTTTTGTGATCCTGACTTTCAGATAGTCTAAAATAATTCTTAAATTATCTTTCCTTAATCTGTTTTCCAGATCATTTGTTTTTCCAATGTGGTATTTCACATTTTTCTTCTAGTTTTCCTCTTTTGACTTTGTTTTATTATTTCTTGATGTCTTGTGGCATCATTAGCTTTTGCTTGTCAAATTCTAATTTTTAAGAAATTATTTTCTTCAGTGAACATTTGTACCTCCTTTTCCATTTGGCCAATTTTTTTAAAGATGTCATTTTCTTCAGTATCTTTTGTGTCTCCTTGTGACTCCCTTTTTTTCTTTTCTCAAAAAAATTTTTTATTATATTTTTCTTTTCCAGGTTACATGTAGATACAATTTTTAATAATAATTTCCTGGCATTTTGTGATCCATATTTCCTCTTTCCTGCTCCTTAGCCTTTCCCAGGATAGCAGGTAATATCACACCTTGGTAAGAAGGCCTTTCCTGCCAACCTTCTAAGTTATTGTAGGATGGAAAATTTTTTTATTTCAACCTTTTATTGGTTCTGCCACTCTAGGATTTTATGTAAGGCATTATTTCAAAGTTGTTTGGAGGGATAGCTCATATTGAGTATCAGTTTTACTTTGCCATCTTGACTTTGCCCCATTTCCCATTTTTCAATACTGGTAGCATTTTTAAGTAGGTTGCTTTAATTTTTCATGCAAATCTTTTCATCTTTATTCTTCTAATTTGTTGTTTAGTTAGTCAACAGGCTAATTACACAGAGATACTTGATTCAAAAATGAGTCTCACAATAATGCCCTGTCATCTCTTTTCTGTGTAAATGTGGTCAGTTTCATTTATGATGATTATTTGGTGCTCCACTTGCCCAGTACCTTCTAATATTTTTTTGAGAAAGACTATTAATAATATATAGATGTGAAGATTATGAGTAGTCTATAATACTTTGATTGTTTTGGACTTTTAATGTGAAATCTTTTCCAGATTACTTTTTTTCTCATATGTCCACCAAAGTCACTAAGAATCAGTCATTATGTTTATTTCATTTGGAGAATCATATTATATTTAGCATGTTTTACCTCTCTATCTTTTTCAATAGAGGTCACACATGTGTGTCTTCATGTGGGATTTTTTTGCTTATGCTCACCATGAGAACCGCTAGATGAGGAGATCAAGTACCATATGAAATGACACTTCTTGTTAACTATGAATACTTTGCTTCTCTCATTAGCTGTAACCTCTTTAATATCTTTGTTTTTACTTACAGAAAGAATATCAATATTAGTATGATTCAATTCCTCCAATAAGAAGGAAGAAAAAAGAATATAAGGAAAGAAGTGTTTATTAAATACTTATTATGTGTCAGGCACTGTGCCAAGCACTTTACAAATATCATCTCATTTGACCTTCACAGCAACTTGAGAGGTAGGTTCTATTGTTATCCTCATTTTAGAGTTAAAGTACCAAGGTAGACAGGGCTTATGACTTCCCCAGGGTCACACAGATAGTGAATGTCTGAGGTCATATTTTAATTCAAGTCTTTCTGATTCCATACTCAGTGCTCTGTCCAACATACCTCCTTGCTCCCTCTAATCATACGTCAACTGAGTTCTTGGACAAAATTATCAAATTCAGAATACCAACAAGCCTTAACACTTTGTATGGTGCAGTAGATACTCATCTATATTTGGATGCAGAAAGACCTGGCTTCAAATTCCACCTCAAACACTATGTAAACCTGAGTGTTATTTCACTCAATAACTTCTAATGTTCCTTCTAACTCTAAACCTCTAAACCTCTATAATCTATAATGCTTAGCATTCTCTGCTGCCATTTTCACTACTCTGCTGTCATCAGTGCAGAAGTGGAAGGAAGTGACAGAACTGACAGCAATTTTGCATTTTTTTTTAAATT
This sequence comes from Gracilinanus agilis, assembly GCF_016433145.1. NCBI lineage: Eukaryota > Metazoa > Chordata > Mammalia > Didelphimorphia > Didelphidae > Gracilinanus > Gracilinanus agilis. Next base: position 695,944,324 of record NC_058130.1, on the reverse strand, counting down.
TGTCTCATAGGTTTCCATAGACAAAGAATTACCCATGGGTGGTCAACCTCTGGGGATGAACTACTTGCTTAGTCTGATTCTTGGACAGAAAATTCAGTCTGTGGCAGGAAAGTAGCTCTCCTAGATTTAATACGAAAAAAGACACAGAATCATTTTGGGCTCAGCTGTGTCCCTTACTTTAGTCATGTGGTCATGATGCCAGAACCTTTTGAAGAGCTGGTCAACTAAAACCACTAGGGACTTTTACATGAAGTGCAATTCGAACTCTAATAACTTCAATGTCCATCTTGTGTTGTCGGGGGGGGGGGGGGAGTGTTTCTGGAAAGTTCTTATTTTAATTTTTAAAAACAATTTAAAATTAAATTTTATTTTTCAAACAACAAAAATCTACCTTCTCTCCTTCCCTCCCTCCCTCCATACTGATAAAGAAAGGAAAAATCCCTGTTATAAATCTGCATAGTTCAAAAAAACAAATTCCTAACTTGACTATGTTCAAAAAATTATGCCTTAATTTGTACTCTGACTCTACCCTCTTCTCCCAGGAGGTAAGTAATCTGTTTCATTGTGAGTTCTCTGAAGTCATTGTTGCTCATTGCCTTGATAAGAGTTCCTAAGACTTTCAAAGTTGTTTGCCTTTGCAATGATTTTTTTTTTCATTATACAAATTGTTCTCCTGGTTCTGCTTATTTCACTCTACATTAGTGCATACAAATCTTCCCAGGTTTCTTTGAAATGATCCTTCCATTGTTTCTTATAGTTTAATGGTATACCATCACATTCATATACAAAATTTGTTTAGCCCTTACCTAATTGATTGGCCCCTCTCAATTTCCATTTCAGCTATAAGAGATTCTAAGAACTGCTCTATTTGTACATATAAGTATTGCTTTCACTGACTTCCTTGGGAATAGGCTTAGTCTTGATATTTTTGAGTGAAAAGGTACATATAATTTATATGTATAATATAATTCTATATACCATAAATACATCTGTGAGGTAGTATTTGCCACTGTCATGGAAGATACCTTGCATGAGGTCAAAACAGAATAGTGATTCTTTATAGATAGTGAGGTTCTATAGCTGCCCCTCTTTAAGGATGATACTATGTTGGTTGAATTAAGCCACAGAATGTCACAAAGCCTCATCCATGCGTTCCAATATAATACCTCAGAAGACCTAGACCAGAAAATCCATTAAAAAAAAAAACTCAACTAAACCCACAACATTAATTCCTTGGCATTCCAAGATTTACCATTCTATTTAAGCCAACAACATTTTTTGAGTGCCTACTATATGTAAGGTATGATGTTTAGTCACTGTGAATTTAAAGATAAGAACCAAACAGTTCTTATCTTTAAGGAGTTAGTGTTCAAATGGCAAGGAAGAGGCAAGGAGGGATTTTTTTTTAATTGTGCATGTGTGTGTATGTTATATACATATATACATATATATATTTGCATTCAAAAAACAGAATAGAATAGCATTACATACCAAGAAAACATTCTTGTGTAAAGAAATCTAGAAGCCCATCATGAGGACGCATATTGCAGAGATTATGAGCATGAATGAACAGAGGAGCAAACAAGCAATAGTGTAAATAGGAATACTATTAAAGGCAACGTAGAAAGATAGAGAAGGAATCCAGGAAACAGACTAGGAATCCAAGAAATACAGAGCATGCGCAGGGGAACTATTTGCAGACTAAATGGATATTTGCTACCAAGGGATTGCTTGGGATCACTAAAAGAACTGTGCCGTTACCCATATTCACTGTGGAGAGATGCATGGTGGGTGTGAGTTTACTATAGCTTCTCTGTTTGCATTCGAGAAGTGGCTTAGGGGATCCCACAGAAGAAAAGTATTGTGAGAAAAGAAGGTAGGACCAATTATTTCATGAGAGTCAGATATAGCAGGTGCACAGCCTATTGCTGTCCTCAAAGGGAGAAGTAACCTAGAAGAATGTTAGGTGGATCCTCTCTGGAGATGAATTTGGAAATGCCTTTGCTTAGTATCAGGAGGTATGAACAGAGAATGTGTATAGGCAACCTGAATTGGCAAAATCACCATGAAGTATCATCCCCATGAAACTGTAAACTCCCTGATGCAGGGTCTATGTTTTATTTACTTTTGTATCACTCCCAACACCTACTAGAGAGAAGAGAGTATGGTAGAGTATCTAGAGGGCTGGATTTCAATTTAGAGACCTAGATTCAAATCCTCCTTCTGACATGTATTAGCCATGTGAACTTAGGCAAATTATTTTTCTGTTTTTCATTTTCCTCCTCTGGGAAATGGAGATAATCTCTATAATCTCCTGCTTCACAAGGTTGCTCTGAATGTCAGATAAAATAATTTGGGTATAAAATGTTTTACAGTCTGGTGGTATCAAATACAACCAGATACTCTAGAAATGAATCCCTGTGAGCAGCATATTGACTTGGAAGACCAGAAATTAACATTATCTATGTTGTGTTGTATTTTTATTTATTCTATCAAACATTCCCCAATTATGTTTTAATCTGATTCATACAGATTTTGTGAGTTTTCTGGCCTCAAAGGTCCACCGGTAACAAATTTGACACCTTGGTTTTATTATTGAAATGGACTTTGTAACACTTTGTGTTAGGAAATGTCATGTATTAAAATATTTGATGAATGAAAATTTCCTTCCACAGCAGCAAAAGAAACTAATAAATACTAATAAACAATGAAGTAGTCAAAATACAGGCCACTTGATGAAGAAAACCAAAGGACTAGATATTCTTGAATAATAAATTTAATCATTGAGGTAGTTAACATACTACTTGAAAACCATTATAAAACAAACAAAGATGAATTAGAAAAACAGAATAATTACTGACATCAAGAATAAAACTAAAATATTTGCTGAAGCATCACAATTTCAGTATATGGCAAGCAGAAAAGTAAAAAAGAAGCCTGGAATAAATGAATCAACAACCTCCTTAAAATTATAGTGCAAATACTATTTACATAATTTAGAGCTACATGATATTCCAACATTCCATGAAGACTGTAAAATCACTGAGCTGTTACTATGATACTTTCAGAGTTTGGCATGGTTTTTGTTTTTGTTTTTGGCTGAGGCCTGTGGTTTTATTGGTGTAAGAAACTCCCAGAGAGGAAATTCCCACTACTAGTGCAGATGAGTAACTGTTCTGCATTTTATAGTCTTGGAGGGTGACTTGGGAACATGGTGAGATAAAGTCATTGACCAGTATCACACGATCCCGGTATTAGAGATAGCACTTGAACTCAGGATTTGACTCCAAGGCTAGCTCTTTATCTATTATACTCACTTTCTATCCATATGCTCACTTAGCACCTGTAAAATATAATGTATTATTGTTCCTATTAAAAGTTTTTGATGGATAAAAATGATTATTATCCAGACTAACATGCAAGATGTGCGGTCATCTCATCTGGGGTAAATGGATGGATGGATAATGGATAATTAGAAGGAAGGGAGCAGGATAGATTGCATTTGGGAATTTGAGCAGTATTTTCAGTGATTCCAAAATAGCCTTCAGGTTATACATATTCAATAATTATAATAAAGGTATTAAAATCAGAAGTATTAGTGATTTTTTTCCCATGTGAATTTTCAACAAGTAGCTAAAAACTGAGGAATATATCTGCCCTACCAAAAAAGTTTCTATGATATATAAAGGATATTAAAATAATATTCTAGATTGGAAAAATCAGATAAGTGGGAGAAATGAAGCATCTAAGCAGGAAGGAATAAAGAATATAAGCACCTCAATATTTTATTATAGATATTGATAAGCTTGAAATTCCTAAAAGACATTCAGAAGCAACAATTCAATTATGAGTTAAATTCTTTGTATTTACAAAATCTAAGTAATTAATCCAAACTAGAGAGACTGAAACCACCTAATCTTAAAGTACAAGCAGTTCGAGGAAAATGTACTTAAAAAAAATTAAAAAACCTTATTCTTGAGTGCCAGCCCTTTATTTCTAATACTGCTGTTCATTTCCACTTGGATATCCCTACTATTATCTCAAACAATAACCAAAAAAATTTTTTTATTCCTCCATAAAAGTTAGATCTCTTTCCTGATTTCCCTAACCTGTTATTAAATTGTAAAGAACTTCAAGAGCAAGGGTTCAAAAAATACCTGTTCAATTTAGTTAACCAACATTCTCCAAGTCATTACTACTTGACAGCTTAGAATTATAGTTGCTTCATTCCATGATTAATTTAAAATTCTTGACTCTTTGAAGGTAGCATCCAAGAATTAGATTCTTTATATCCCCTTAACACCGAGCAGAGGGACTTGATAATAATAAATACCCAGTAAGTATTTACTGGCTTATTAATGGTGCTATGGATGATTATTATAAGGATAAAATGAAGGGGTACCTGGGTGGCTCAGTGGACTGAGAGCCAAGCCTAGAGACAGGAAGTCCTTGGTTCAAATCTGGCCTCAGACACTTTCTAGCTGTGTGACCCTGGACAAGTCACTTAATCCTCAATACCTAGGCTTTACTCCTCTTCTGCCTTAGAACCAATATACAGTATTGATTCTAAGACAGAAAGTAAGGGTTTAAAAAAGATAAAATGAGATAATATTTATAAAGAACTTTATATGCCTTAAAGCACTATGTAAATACTAGTTATTATTATTATTATTACTTCCTGTTGGATTTAATATGCTTTATCCTAACAAAACATCATATTTTCCCTTTTTCACGATATGCAAAAAAACAAGTAAATATTTTCTTATGAATATTGCCTGAGGAGCTGATCAATTATTATTTCTTTATTGACCTGGATCAATGAGTTGTCTTGATGTCAGATTAATGCAGCCCATATGCCCCTGTCTTGTCTAAACAATTACATTTTATCGAGTTCTAGATCATCACATTGAATGATTTCCTTATCTTTTTTTTCCTTTTCTGATTTTCCAAATGGTACATAAAATAGTGCTTTAAAAACTAGTGGACCAAAACCTTTTTCAAGTTGTATAGAAAATCATAGTCTTGGACACTTTGGGCATTTACTACCTGGAAAGATGGGGAATCCAATGACAAAATTTAATTTTCGTGGTCCATTCTTATAAATAGGAAAATTTTAGAGAGTTCAGAGAATAGGTTTGTCAATATAAGTAGTTAGCATCTTAAGCAAACTAAAGTGAATATAACTAGATTAGTAAGAATACTTTATGGAAAGGATTCAACTATCTTTAACCTGTTTGTTTCCCATTAATAAGACAAATAGTATTGCATGATGCCTAGTTTTCAAGGAAAAAAAATGTGCCATATCTCCCTATGTGATAGAATAATAAATGAAGAGCTCCTTAGAAAGTTCAGAGTAGCAAAAGTATCAGAGGTATAATTTCTTTAATGGAACGATGCTGGGTTGATCATATGGCAAAGAGACAATAAATAGATAATTTGACTCAGAGACTAGAGGACCTTAAACACATGACAAGAAGGCAAAAACCTCAACAGGATTATAAATCCATAGAATTACCAAGTTGAATATTGCCTCAGTGATCATCTTCCGCCCAAAGTATGAATCCTACTTACATTTACAACAAGAGGTCATTTAGCCTTCATTCTAAGACTTCTGGTGATGAGGAATTCATTTATATTTTTTACTTCCAGTTTTGTTGTTCATTCATTTCTGTCATGATCAGCTCTTTGTGACCTCATTTGGAGCTTTCTTGGCAAAGATACTGGAGTGATTTGCTATTTCCTTCTCCAGCTCATTTTACAGATGAGGAAACTAAGGCAAACTGGGTTAAGTGGCTTGCCCAGAGTCACATAGCTAATAAGTATCTGAGGCCAGATTTGAACACATGAAGATGAGATTTTCTAACTCCAGGGCCTGTACTCTATCCACTGTGCCACCTAGCTGCCTCAATTGTTAGGAAGGTTTTTTTTTTAATTGACTTGAAAACTATCTTCCTTTCATTTCCATTTTTATGATGATCATCTTTCACCTCTTAGACCTTGTTTCCAATGGTTCATATAAACCATGAATCCAATTATTTGGAGAATGATGGAAATAATAAGTAGAGGATTGTGGATTTTGGTATTTAGAAGATCTGTGTTCTCATCAGAACTTCAAGATGAATGAACAAATTAACAACAAAGTATTTTGTGTGCTAACAACATAGCTTTAAAAGAGTGAAACAAATTTCTGCATTTTACGAAACTTTGCACAAACAGTATTTCAAACTGGATTAGAAGCATACAAGTTTATAAAAAAAAAATTACGTTTACTTGTAAGTCCATTCAGTCTTTTGTACTTTGTTTGTTTGGCATTTCCATTTTCTGCAAAGTTGTTCCCATCCTTATTTTCTCTCGTTTTCTCTTTAAATGACTTCCCCTTTTCCTTTTTTCCCCCTTTGGGTAGCATCTCCTTTCTTTGTAATTGTCTTTTAGGGTCCAGGTTCTGGCCTGAGAGGGGCTGGTTTAGCAGATACCTCAGTTAATTTTCTCTGTATTTCATCCTTAACTTTGTTGTTTCGAGGATTAGTCAAGATTGGGAAGCCAATACAAAAGGATATGGTATCCAGAGGATTTTCAGGGATCAAGTGAGATCCCTCTCCAAGACTGAAACAGAGTCCTATTAAGATACTGTCAACCTATTATTAGAAAACTCAACGGAAAGGAGGAAACAAGCTCTTAGACATTAAAATTGGAAAGACTGCCTAATTACAAAATAAGGCTTTCAAGAGGCCTTGACTCTTTTGATAGTAAAGATCACTATGATCACAGACCTAGAGCTCAGTGTCCTCTAGTTGGCTATCTAATCCATTTTTCTCATTTTACAGCTGAGGAAGTTGAGACCTAGCAAATTAAATGACTTGCCCAAGGTCAAAAGGTAGAAAGCTGGGTCAGGTAGGTGACTCAGTGGAGAGCCAGGCCCAGAGACAAGAGGTCCTGGGTTCAAATTTGGCCTCATGCATTTCCTAGCTGTGTGACCCTGGGTAAACCGCTTAAACTTGATTGCCTAAGCCAGGGGTCGGCAACGTATGGCTCTCGAGCCATATCTGGGCTCTTTTGAGGGCCAGATATGGCTCTTTCTGCAGGAGCCATAAAGTCCATTTTTTTTCAGGCGCTGTTACAGGAGCGGCACTGTGAGCACTGTACGGCTCTCATGAAATTACATTTTAAAAAATGTGGCGTTTATGGCTCTCACAGCCAAAAAGGTTGCCAACCCCTGGCCTAGGCCCTTACTGTTCTACTGCCTTAGAATTGCTACTTCTAAGGTAAGGGTTTTAAAAAATGGCTTCGGGTATTAAAGCAAGATTTGAACTTCTGTCTTCTGATTCCAAAGTCAGTGTTCTTTGTAATATAGACATTGCTGGAATTTTAATAATGGACCTCACCTCCAAGTCCAGTGGATTCTAAATGTAAGTGTACAATTGAATTGTTATGAAGCCTCAGATGTGTCACTTAATTTTACTGGATGAGATTTTCATTTTTGAGAATCCATAAATATCCCTTCCCCATCCCCCAGCTCTTGAAATTTTCCCCATTTTTTGATTCTGAAAACATGGGTGGGAGTGGCAGAGGTTTCTTGGAACAGAATCTTAGTTATACCCAGTAGAAAATCTGCTAAAAATTTTTTTCAGGCAAACACAAATTTTAATGACCCCAAGAATTTGTTTTAACCATTTTGCCCTATACTTATTCTGCCAACTTGCTCCAAACAATCTAATCAAACTAATCCCCATCTTATATAACTACCTTTCTCATAATAACATGGTATATTGCTAAAACCAAATTACCTGCCTATTTCCCACTTCCTTCTCACTTATGCAATTGGCATAGTTCCTAGCTAGTTTTCTAGAATCCTAGCAAATAGGGAATTGACTTCTTTCTCCTCTTCTAGATAACCTTGCATATCTTTCTAGAAATGGCTCCAGAACCATGAAAGATACTACTGACCTTTGTAGGTTAGCCTGCATGGTCTCAGGCACCCTCTCTTCATCATTACCATCTTTTGGGAATTTGATGATTATGTATATTCATTCTCTGAATGTTTATGAATAATGGTCTGAAGAAGTAGCTGGGTGCACAGTGGATAGAGCAGCAGATCTGGAGTCAGGAGGCCCTGGGTTCAAGTCTGGTCACAGATACTTCCTAGCTGTGTTCCCCTAGGCAAGTCACTTAACCTCAATTGCCTAGCCCTTGCCACTTTTTTTTTTTTTTTTTTTGGTCTTAGAATTGATGCTAAGACAGAAGGTGAGGGTTTGAAAAATAGTGTTCTGAACCTTATAGGTTAGGCACTGAGGGAGAAATAAGTTTAAATGAAATTTGATCTCTGCCTTTATGGAGTAAAGTCTCTGGTAGGAAGATAATACAATTGTATGCCAAGTCTGAGATATGTTTCCTAGGAGCATTTCTACATTAATCAGTTCTCTGTTCCTGATCCTGAATATTCACTGTGCCAACCCACACTCTCCCAAGTACTGGTCAAGCTAGTCATGTGGGCTCCTCTGCTTGACACCAACCTTTGCTCGACTCCCAAACTCTTTCCTCTCTATCTTAATTTATAGAACAGAGGTTCTTAATCTGGTGTCTATGAACCTTTTTTAAATATACATGTGTGTGTGTATATATATATATTTTGATTACTTTCAACATACGTGGTTTCCTTTGTAATACTCTACACTTTAGATTATGCATTTAATAATAGTATACTAAAAAGGGCCCCGTAGACTTCACTAGACTTCCAGAGGGGTCCTTGACCCCCAAATAATTAAGAACACATAGAAATTAGCCACTGCAATGTCAAGAGCCTTAGGTATTGTCTTATTTTTGTGAGCCATCATTCTTCTATTTTTCTCATATGCTCCTTTTTATTGTGAGATAGGAAAGGAGATGGTGGGAGGGCATCTTTTGATTCTTCTGTGTAGGGAGCTCCCTGTGTGGAAACTCCTTCTAGTGATACAGATTAGCAATTCCCCTGGAACTTTTAATGTTAAAGAGTTTTCCAGGGCACTGCTTACACACCTGTGCCAGAGATAGAATTTGAACACACGACTTCCTGATTCTAAGGCTGATTCTCTATCCACCTCTCATGTTGCATAAGGAGGGAAAGGGAGAAGGGAGCAAGCATTTGTAAGTGCCTTTGTTGTTGTTGTTCAGTCGTTTCCAGTTGTGTCTGACTCTTTGTAATTCTTTTTGGTAGTCAGAAAGTTGGCAAAGATACTGGACTGTTTTGTCGTTTCCTTCTCTAGTTCATTTTACGGATGAGGAAATTGAGGCAAATGGGGTTAAGTGACTTGCCCAAGGTCACATAGCTAGTAAGTATATATTTGTTTGCATATTGTTGCTCCCATTAGATGGTAAGCTCCTTGAGGTCAGGGTCTGCCTTTTGCCTTCTTTCTCTATCCCTAGATTTGAACTCAGGAGGATGCATCTCCCTAACTCCAGGCCTGACACTCAATCCACCTAGTCCCTCAGCTGTTCCTTACAAATAGCTACTATGTGCCAGACACTGTGCTAAGCACTTTACTACCTTATTAGAGTTATTATCTCATTCGATTTGATTTCATCAGATTACATTTCCTGGTTTTGTTTTTATACATTACCCAGTTCCCCTCATTTTAAACCTTTACTTGGAAATAACCCTTTTCCCTGTGCTCAGCATGAAGTCCTGGATGCATTACTCTCCCTCCCAAGTTTGCTATTAACGATCCCTTCCCCACCCCTTCCTCCTTCATTCTGTGGCACCAACCCAGACTGGTTAAATATTTCTCACATCTTTCTTCTTCCTCTTTGATCAACTAGAAGGCCTTTGGGCAGCAGGAGCCACTCTTAACAGACAAACCACAGTTTCCTGCCTTTCTTCATATAGACAAGAATGAAAATAGAGTAAGCTACCATGTGTTTGTAAGGTGCTGTACAAAATATGCCCATTTTGCCTACCACCTCAGCCTTATTTGTACATATCACACACAGTGTCCATATTTTCCACCAGCTCTAAAATAGATTTCTGTCTTTCTCGTCTGCTTCCCATTGATCCTATCTTCTTTTCTTAAGAGTCTATGGTTTTGAAAGCATCTCTTTTTGGGGGGATTAGGAAGAGAAGCAATTTACCAATGTCTTCTATTTTTAAAGCACAGACGTTTCCCACTCCTCCAATCTGAACCTCCCCCCCCCCCATCTTGTTGGTCTTTTTAGTAATATTTTATTATGTTCCCCAGTTACACGTAGAAACAATTTTCAGTATTTAACATTTTGAGTTCCAAATTCTCTCCATCTCTTTTACCTCTCCTTAAAATTGTAAGAAATTTAAGAAAGGTTATGCATGTGCTATCATGCAATATATATATATATATCCATATTTATTATGTTGTGGGAAAAGAGACATATTATGAATAAAAAAATCATGAAAAAAATAAACTGAAAAATAGTGGGCTTTGGGGCAGCGAGGTGGTACAGTGGATAGAAAACCAGGTCTGAAGTCAGGTGGACTTGGTTTCAAATCTGGCCTTTGACATTTCCTAGCTGTGTGACCCTGTACAAGCTACTTAACCCCATTTGCCTAGCATGCTTCAATCTGTATTCAGACTCCATCAGTTCTTTCTCTGTCAATACGTAGCATTTTTCGTCATGAGTCCTTTAGAGTTATTATATTGCTGAGAATAGCCAAGTCATTCATAATATTGCTGTTACTATGTATAATGTCCTCCTGTGAACTTCCATCTTGTGACAATGAAAACAATTACATAAAAGCAGCCGCTACAAAAACCTCCTGTGACAGTAGAGACAATATGCTGTCTTGGTAATTCTCCCCGTCTCCTCAGAGGGTAACATAATGGATAGAGAATGTTGGAACTTGGAGTAAGGAAGACCTGGATTTTGCTCTTATCTCTGATACTAACTTATGGCCCTGGATAAGTCACTTAAGCTAGTTGGGCCTCAGTTTTCTCATCTGTAAAATGGGGATAATTTCATTCCTACCTCTCAGTAAATCCCAGTGATAAGAGATATAAAGCTAATCCATGGTAATAGATGTAAAGCACTTTGCAGTTCCTATTATGAATAAAGCTATTATTCATAATTGCTTTTTCTTGAACAAGACATGAAATTTCCTGGGCAAAGAAAATCATGAATAAAATTCCCTATTAGACTAATGGTTCATTCTCACTACATATTATTTAAAGTAACAGCTAGGATAATTGTACATGTATAAACTATTTCAAATTATGTGCTGTCTCATGGAAAGGAAAGGGGAGAGGGAGGAGAGAATTTGGAACTCAAAATTTAAAAAAAAAGAATGGTAAAAATTGTTTTCATATGGAATTTAAAATATATTATTCAAAAATATAGAATAAAATATAAAAATATAAACATTTTATATAAATTACATATTATTATGTACAATAATAGCTAGGGACAGCTAGGTGACAAATTAGAAAGAGTCCTAGGCTTGGATTCAGGAAAGTCTGAGTTCAAATCTGGCCTCAGACACTTACTAATTGTGTGACCCTGAGCAAGTCACTTAACCTTAATTTGCCCTGGGTTGGTTGTTTTTTTTAATCTGTGAAATGGGAGTAATAATAGCCTTTGTTTCTAAAAGTTGTTGTGAGGATCAAATGAGATAATTGTAAAGTGCTTAGCACAATGGTTGGCACATAATTGGTACTATATAAATGCTAGCTAATATTATTAGTAGGTTAAACACAAAATCTGTCATTGAAAACAGAAAAATAATGATTAGCGCTATAAGGAGTTGGAACTGGAGGGTCTTAGAGAGTATATTTCCTTTAACAAGGAAACTGAGGGCACAAAGAAATTAAAGAATATACTCAATATTACAGAGCCAGTTAGTGGCAAAGATAGGATTAGAATTAATGGCTGGGACTCATAGGTCAATCCTCTTTCAACTGCATGGTGTTGCTTCTCAATGCAAGCCCTTTATGAGTGGAAAACAATTTAGGATATCTCTCTCAAGCACAAAGTAAAAGGGGAGATATGGTATGCCAATAATCCCACTTAATTTAATAAAAATAACAATCCTTCAAACTTTCTAAGAGCTGAATAAACTGTCCTACCCTTCATGAATATTAGAAGAATGCTAGATAGTGTGTACAAATGATATGATCCTTATTTTACAGATTTTTTAAAAAAGAAGATAAGATAAGGGAGAAGAAATTCATTAATTCCAGCATGCTATATAGGGGCAAGTAATCTAATCTAAGTCTTGCCCTCAAGAAATTTTAAAAAATGAAAAATAAAAATAAATCTTATAAAGAAGATGCTTTTTAATCATTTTAAAATCATGTCTTACTCTTTGTGACCCTTTTGGGGTTTTCTTGGCAAAGATACTAGAGCAGTTTGCTCCTTCAGCTCATTTGACAGATGAGGAAACTGAGGCAAACAGGGTAAGTGCCTTTCCAAAGTCACACAGCTAATTAATGTCTGAGGCTAAATTTGAACTTAGTTCTTCCTAGCCTGGCACTCTATCCAGTGTGCCTCCCAGCTGCCAAAGAAGATGATCCAAATAACTGATTTAGCACAGAGTATCATAAATGAGAGCTCAAGGTAAAGTACTCTGAAAAAATCTGAAAATGAAGGGACCACTTTTAACTGGGTCAGGGGCTGAAAGTTTACCCTTAAAGGAAGAGACATTTGGATAGGCCAAGACACAAAGATGGGATCCAAAGAGGTCCATTTCAGTCATGAAGGATGATGAAAACAAATGAGTGGGGATGGGAGAGGGCAAGAGACCTATATCAGAAAAATCAATAGTCCTTGGTTCAGTGACCAGCCATGGTGGCTGATGGACTCCAGAAGAACCCAGGGTCTTTTCTATCAACTAGACTTCTTTTACCATTACAGGAGGGACTTTTTGTGTGTCATGGATTCCTTAGGCAGCCTGGTGAAGCCTACTGGCCCCTTTGCCAAATAATGACTTTAAATAAGGCAATAGAGGCAGCATTGTGTCTAGAACTAAAAATCAAAAAGTCTTAAGTTCAAATGTGGCCTCAGATACTTCTTAATTGTGTACCCCTGAGTAGGTCACTTAACCTTTGTCTCAGTTTCGTCATCTGTAAAATGGGGATAATAATAACCTCTCAGCATTGTTGAGAGGGTAAAGTGAGATGATATTTGCAAGGCAAGCTGCAAACTATAAAGTGATAATTAACTGATAGCTCTTCTTAGCATTGCATAAAATATAATAGAATTACAAAAGAGATAAAACATACTGAAATGCCATCATCCAAATGTTAAAAAAGAAAGTTAAATGCTTCTGCTTTATAAGTATGTCACAAAAGAAGGGAATAAAGGCATGATTTAGGATTGTTCAGAGAAATCACCAAAATGTCAACAATGTAATTTACTCTTTGAAAGACCGATTTAGGAAATGTGTGTAGGACCATTAATCTGGGGCAGCCAATTTAATGTTTTAGGATGTTGGTGTCACAGTCATTAGAAACTGAGTTCTATTTCATTTGAGGTTCACAGGGCTACAAAGACTTAATCTAAAAACCGAAGGATTCCAGCTGAGCGATTCCAATTGGATTGGATTCTTCGGTAAGAGCACAGAAACTGAGAAGACTCCTGCTGCTTTGGGTGGAGTGGAAAAATCAAAGCTGAGTCAGGAGAAGAAAACAATGTTCGAGGTTGGTTTAGACACTAAGGCAAGGAGTCTATCTCAAAGAGCATGAACAGAAGAGTGAACACAATTTCTGTCTCTTAAACTGAAGGGATATTGATCTTATCTGAGTCATTTCATATGATCAGGGATGCTCCCCTCTTCAAACACTCTTCTCATTCTTATTTCAAAGGAGAGAACTTTGGAGGAATCCAAGCTTTGCTCTGCAGTTCCTCAGTGCTCTACAAGACACTATAGAAGCTTGGAACGTGGCTTTTGTTTTGACTTTGCAAAACCTGTCCAGTCTCAGGAAGCCTGATATAGGTTGTTCCAAAACAGGGGTAAGGCAGCTGAGTGGTACAGTGGATAGAGCACTGGACCTGGAGTCAGAAAGACCTGAATTCAGTTCTGTTCTCAGACACCTACCAGCTGTGAGAGCCTGGGTAAGTCAAAGAACTTATCTCTGTTTGCCTCAGTTTCTTCATCTGTCAGGTGAGATAGAAAAGGAAATGGGAAACCACTTCAGTATCTTTGCCAAGAAAATCCCAAATGAGGTCATGAAGAATTGGACAAAACTGAAAAACAAGCAACAGTAGACCAACAGTAAGAATAGTCTATCTGAAGCAGGTGCATGTTGGGAAACAGGGATGTCTAGAACCCCTGATGACAGTATGGCCCATATATTTAGCCATTAATCCACCTAGGAGCATCTGTCCTGACAAGAATCCATCCACCCTCTGGCAAAGGCCCACCAGCACAATGGGTGGGGCACACTCTGCAAATCGCCCCTGCTATGGCACTTTGGGTTTAGTCACTAGTAGCTTCTATTCCTAGTGTGGTTTATAAAGGTTTTGCACCAGCTGGTGGTACAATAAATTGAATATTGGCCTGGGAGTCAGGAAGTCCTGAGTTCAAATGTGATCTTAGATACCATCTTAGCTGAGTGACTCTGATCATTTAACCTCTCTTAGTCACAATTTACTTATCTGTGAAATGGGGATGATAACAATAGTACCTACCTTCAAAGTCTAGGTGGAACATATGTAAAGTGCTTTGCAAGTCTTGTAATGCTAAAAAATGCTAATTATCATGATAGCCTTTACTTACCACCACCCTGTGAGGGAGGTAGTACAAGAATTATTATCCCCATTTTAGAGTTGTAGAAACTGAGATTGAGTGATTTACCAAAGGCACTGTCTTCTGAGTCTACAGACAAGACTTTTACTTTATTTAGAGACTTTTCCTCACGTACTGGCCACAGACCACTAATCTTCAGAATAGGAAGGGATCTCACTTTATACATGAGAAAACTGAGGTCCAGTGACTTGTTCCAACTTGTTCAAATCCAAACCCAGGGCTTTTTGCACAATGCAATGCTGCTTTCCCCAATATACCTTGCCCTGATATTTAGCTATTCTCCCACCTTGGTGCACTGTTAATACTTTAATACTTGATTGGTTTGATGATCTCATCAATATGGTTACTCCCTCCAAGCATGCAGATCTAGTGCCTGGCCCAGAGAATAAATGTTTGTTGATTGATTCATTGATCATAACTCTGCCTGCTTGCCCTGTGTGATTCTCCTCTTTCTCCTGTGAACTCGACATAGATTGTCCCATCAAACATACCGGCCTCATGTTCTCTGGACATCTCAAGCATACCAAGGAGGGCATGGGCTGTCCTTTACTCTTGCCAGGTGACCAGCCTCTGGTCTTTCTCAGTCATACATTTGTAATGTTTCTCCTCCATAATTCTTCATTTGTAATAGGCTGAGGCTCACTCGTGCCCACAGTTTTCTCTCTTGTCCTAGGTATGATCCTCAGCTTCAACTCCTGCACAGTTATTAGACATTAAATAAGATTTCCTTTTGTAGACAAATGTGACCTCATATGCTTTACTAGTAAAATGAAAACAACAAAACCTAGTGGATTTTGCTACAGGCTTAATAGTATATGTATATTTCCTTTTAAAGCAAATAACTAAGCCTTTAGCCTCAGGCTTCTTGGCTGTCTTCTCTGGCTAATTGAAGCTTCATAAATGGCTTTATTAAGGCCTAAACAAACTGATATACTTTGTATATATTTGCAGAGCATCTGAAAATTCAAGTTCATCCCTTCCTAAAGGTTACATGAAGCCAATTGCTCATTTGCTGGTCCTCTCCTAAAAAGAAAACAAAAACTAAATTAAAAACTTTCTCCTTTTATGCCAAGTCTTAAAGATTAAAAGTAAAGTAGATGGGTAAATAATTTGGAGGGGAAAGAAAGAATAGGGCTAGTATCTTGTTTATTTGATGTCCAGGCTAATATTCTTCCCACTACAAAGGGAAACAGAAACTGAGATCATTGCTATGAAATGCTCTCTTTTTTAAAGAGGCTAAGCTTTTTATCTATAGCAATCTGAATTCGTTCTACTCTTTCCTTGCTCAAAAGTAGGGAAATGGACCAGAGGACCTTTGAGGGTCTCTTTCAATTGGCTGGTATCACAGTTCCTTCATTTTCCCACCCAAAGGTGGATAAATTAGAAAAATGTAGAGAATCCTAGAACTGGAAGGCACCTCAGAGATCATTTAGTTCAACAGCCAGATTTACGATTGCATTTTATTTTTTTATTTTTATTTTTTTAAACCCTTAACTTCTATGTATTGGCTTCTTGGTGGAAGAGTGGTAAGGGTGGGCAATGGGAGTCAAGTGATTTGCCCAGGGTCATACAGCTGGGAAGTGTCTGAGGCTGGATTTGAACCTAGGACTTCCCGTCTCTAGGCCTGACTCTCAATCCACTGAGCTACCCAGCTGCCCCTACAATTGCATTTTAAAGCTTGCATAGTACTTTATAAATATTGATCCTCACAGTAATCCTGGCAGGTAGATTGTATTATTATTCCCATTTTACAGATGGGGAAACTAACATTGAGAGAGGTTAAGCACCCAGAGTCACACTACTGATTTGAACTCGGGTCTCTTTTGACTCCAGGTCATCTGAATATTTCAAGTGAAACATGGTTCTTTACATTAGGAGTTTGCCAAGAATGCTGAGATTAATTGTGCAAATAAACACTTATCAAAGAAATGCCTCCTGCTATATTTTCATGCTTGTGCATAGACCACATCTGAAGTATTGAGATAAATTCTATGAACCACCATTAGGAAGGACCCTGATAATCTGGAAAGAATTCAGAGAAAGGAGGGCAAGAATGTGGATGTGGAAGGACATTTAGGAACTGCCATGTTAGGAATGGTTGAAGGCCCTGGAGAATGTTCAGACCGGAGAAGAGGAAATTCAGGGCGAATGTGATGGTAATAATAATGATAATCATAATAACTAGTTTATATACATATACACACATCTGTAGGTATATATAATTACACATACACTTATACACAAAGACACCCATATACATATACACACTCATATGCAACTAGATGTCCCAGTGGATAGAGCACTGGACTTGGTATAAGGAAGACTCATCTTCATGAATTCAAATCCAATCTCAAATAATTAGCTATGTGACCCTGGGCAAGTCACTTAACTTTTTGCCTCAGTTTCCTCATCTGTAAAATGAGCTGGAGAAGGAAATGGCAAACCATTCTAGTATCTTTGCCAATAAAACTCCAAATGGGGTCACAAAGAGTCAGACACAACTGAAATGATACAATAGCATATTTATACACGCACACATCACTTTAAGGTTTGCAAAGCACTCTTCAAATGCTATTTCATCTGAATGGCTATCTGGAAAAAGAAAGGCTATACTTCTATTCAACAATGTAAATTTAAGCTTGATATCAGGAAAAACTTTTAGCAATGAGACCTACCCCAGAGTAAAATGGGTCATTTTGAGAGGTAGTGATTTCTTCCCTATTGAAGGTATCCAAGCAGAATCTGCATGATCATTTTTGAGGTATGTTGCACAGGTGATTGGATATGGTTTGTGCTATATAGAGCTGAAGTCTCTTCCAATTCTGAATTTCTGGGATTCTAGTATTCTGAGCAGTATGTTCCTTCCAGGAAGGAATTATGTTTGGCAAAGATCTAAAGATCACTATTCTTTGCTTAATGAAGGAAAGGGGAGGGGGGGGGAGAGGGAGAAGGAGACGGAGAGGGAGAGGGAGACAGACAGAGATGGACACAGACACGGAGACACAAAGAAGAGAAGAGAAGAGAAGAGAAGAGAAGAGAAGAGAAGAGAAGAGACTTTAAAAACTGACCCAAAAGGGAGTAGAAAAAAAGTCAGCCCCGCTGCTGATTTACATAAGGCATGCCAAAAGTATTGCCCTCCACATTTTGATAAAGATCCAGGAGACATGGGGTTAAAAGCTCTTCTCCTGGCAGGCAACAGTAACAGCTGCTGCCAATTACTTTCTCTGGAATGTAAACTAGTTGCCTGCCTCTGACAGGAATGCAATCTTGCCACCTTGGGGGAAGGTAGTCAAGCGGGAAGGGGTGATGTATCAACCCTCTAGTCTGTCTCTTTGGGGACAAGCACAACATGGGAAGCTTGTCCTCAAGACAACAGAGGAAGTTTGTTCCTTGCCCTCCTGGCAGCAGAGACAAGTTGTCCTCCATCTTCTTTCTTCTATGATTCACAGCTGTACATGACTAGGGAAAATCTTTTGGTGGGGGCAGGATGTTTAATTGTCCTTATGTGAGTTACTCAACATGAGTAGCTCTGACAGCCTAGTGACTAAGATTCCATCTTTGGAGAATGTCAGGCTTCATTCTTGGGGTGGGAACAAATGAAAACCGTTAGTGCATGTTCTTTCTCCACGAACATGACAGCTTTCTTCAGTAGCGAGGCAGAGAAAAGGGGGATAGATAAGAAGACTTTAGGTATGGCATATTTCAGAAACCACTGAGTTAAACTCTGGCACCTGGGGAGATTGCGAGGGGTTAGTCCCTCAAATTGGGGTCCTGGGATCAATGGAAATTTATTAAGAAGTGAAAGATGAAGTCCCGGGAGCCAAAAGACAGAACTTATGGATACCCAATTCTGAAGTGAGGCGATAAAATTGTGGATCAGTAAAGCCCAAGATTCTGGACTGGATTCTTTCACACCAAAGGGTAACCCTATCTGACCCAGTGGCTATCAAAGCACTCCTGAGACCACAAAGGCTAGGGAGCTTCATCATATCCTGCCCTTTACCTGCCATTACAGTTTGCCTTGGGTTCACTGCTTTGGGATTGCCCAATTTCTCAATAGAAGACTTAGGCTCCCGAGTTCTTCTATTCACCAATTCTTTATCCCCACTATAGCTATGGGAAATGTTGCTACTTATATAGTTGCCAATCATAGAAGCAGGTTTGGGCTCATTGTTCTCTCTAGCAAAGGGGCATTCTTCATATCAGATACCCTTCATATAGTATGAATCATAAATGGAACATGTAGTTCCTATATAGAAATGCAAATGCTAAGAAGTATTATGGTAACATTCTCCACCATCCCAAGCTGTGACAATTAATAAGTTAGTGTTTGAACATGAGAGGGAAAAAAGAAAACTCCCTAAATTCAGAACTAGGCTATTGAGACCACATGAAACAGTGGAATGATCTTTGGATCTGAAATCAGATCTGGATCTAAGTATTGGTTGTGTCCCTCAGTCCCCCTGTGGTCTTAGATAAATCTCTTGGCTGTCTCAGCATTACTTTCTTCTTTTCCCTTCCATTTTCAGCAATCCAAATGAACAGACTGGATAGCTTTTCCCCAAACTTGATATGCCAAAACTTGGCATCTTTGCATTCATATAGTGTATCTTTTTTTTTTTTTTTAATCCTTACCTTCCACCTTAGAATCAGTACAGAAGAGTGGTAAGGGCTAGGTAATGGGAGTTAAGTGACTTGTCCAGGGTCACACAGATAGGAAGTGTCTGAGGCCAGATTTGGACCTAGGACCTCCCATCAGTAGGCCTGGTTCTTAATCCACTGAGTTACCCAGTTGGCCCCTAGTCTTTCTTTAATGCCTGGAAGTCACTCCCTTCTCACTTCTGTTTCTTAGAATCATTCACTTCCTACAAAACTCATCATACTTGCTGCTATTCTGGTAAAGCTTTCCTTGATGTATTTAGCTAAAAAATGTTTTCCCCCTTCTGAAACTTTCCTAGAACACTTTGGCCTGGAGGCAGATAAGGGATGTAATGGATAGAGTGTTCCATCTGGATCAAAGAAGACCCGAGTTCAAATTCAGCCTCAGATACTAGCTGTGTGATCCTGGGCAAGCTCCTTAGCTTCTGTTTCCTCATCTGTAAAATGGGAATAATAATAATACTAAAACTTCTTCTCAAAGTTGTTGAGATGATCAAATGATCATATTTAATAATGTTCCTTTTCTTCTTCTAAATCTCTTCTTTGTGCCACATACCCTGTCTTCTGTCATATTTCTCATATTTCCCTCTAGTGAATATGTTTCTTGAAGGCAGATGGGTCATTTTGCCACCATCATCAATATCATCATATACCACCATCATCATCATTATCATGATTACATTCGCAGTGTTTAGCACATCCCCTTACATCTTTTTTAGTCCAAATTAATGATTTCATCGGCATAAGCAATTCCCTGTGGGAATACTCCCTTTACCAGTTCAGACGTACAAATGTTTTGCAACTTAAAATCTGAGACAATGTGGGAATTTCCTCAGCTTGACTATGCATATTTGTGGTAAGGATTTTGTTTTCCTTTTTTCCTTTTAAAGCAGGGGTAGAAGATGTGGGAAGGAGAGAGATAAAAGCTGGGTAATTAAAAAATAAAACAACAAAAATCCCCCCAAAGCTTCTTGTCTTAGGGATTTGGCTGCTGGTTCTAAGGCATTCAGTGACTTACCCTAAATCATATAAGTAGAATCTGCAAGAAGCAAGTTTTGATTCTAGGACATGCTGTCTCTATCCTATGCCATGCTTTCTCCTGCCATTCATATACAGTAGGCAACTGATAAATATTTGTTGTCCAGACGAAATGATAACTATTTGCCTTATCTGCTTCACAGGGCTGCTGGGTGATCAACTCAAATGTCACATCCTATATACTTTTCCTGGGCAGCTAGGTGGCTTAGTGAATAGAATGCCAGACCTGGATTCAGGGAGACCTGATTTCAAATCTAGACTCAGAGACTTTCTAGCCATGTGATGCTACGCAACTCATTTAACCCTATTTGCCTTGGTTTCCTCATCTGTAAAATGAACTGCCAAAGGAAATGGCAAACCACTCTAGTATCTCTGCCAAGAAAACCCCAAAGGGGTGCAAAAGAGTTGGACATGACCGAAACAATTGAACAAATATGCTTTTCCTATTCCCCCAGTTAGTCTCCTTCGACACCAGAATTTATGCTATAGATTGCATAGATTTTGTATTACTTATCTCTGTGCACCTATTTCTGTTCCTCCTCTTCCCCAACAACCCACCCCATTAGTATAACATAAACTCTTTGAGATCAGGGGCTATTTCTCTTAGCATAATGCCTAGGACATCCATGGGGTATGCTTTCTGAATCAAAATGAATTAATCAAAAGAGGTCACTTAGGCAGAGCACTTTGCCACACTTTATTCTATACCAATACAAACAATTTTAGCTAGTTTCAGAATCTGACCATCATTTCTCATTTGGTTCCCACCCAAACTGCTCTCAGTTCTGTGTTCGTGATGACTTTTTCCACCCATGGCTAGTATTCAGTTGGCCCAGCACAGGTACCTGTTTTGTTTTCACCCCCTTCTCAAACAACCAAACCCTCAAAGAACATCTCTGATGGTTTCTGCTGATAGCTATGAGTTCTGTGACTGAGTGTTCCTCTTAAGAGAAGTGGTAGTCTTCAGAATTTCAAGAATGGCCTTTCGCTTTGTGAGAGCAACTGGGGAATAAAATGGTTTGCCCAGATTTCACTATGTAATAATTCAAGTAGTGAGAGCAGAAATGAGTTGGAAGGGATTCTTGGGGAACATCTTGACAATCTTTACCTAAATAAGAATCCTCCCTGATCATTATACACAGAAACTGTAACATTGTGGGATGATCAGGGATAATTGACTTTGCTACTAAAAGCAATGCAATGATCCAGGACAATTCTGTGGACCTTAGAAAGAATGCTATCCACATCTGGAGGAAGAACTGTGGAAGTAGAAATCCAGAAGACAATATGTGATTTATTACTTGTTTAAATGGGTATGTGATTTGGGGTTTTTGTTTTAAAGGATTACTCTTTTACAAAAATGAATAATAATATGGAAATGGATTTGAGCGATAAAAATATATGTATAACCCAGTGGGATTGCTTGTCAACTCTAGGACAGGGGAGGTATGAGGGGAGGGAGAAAACATGAATCATGGAACCATGAGAAAAAATTCAAAATAAAAAAATTAATGGAAAAAAATGAGAATCCTCCCTGCCTAATAAATTAATCTGTTCCACTATATTCCTGCTCAGTGGACATTCTGACTTCGCTTGAAGCTTTACAGGAATGGAGAATCCATCACTTTCTGAGGGGACTCTTTCAACTTTGGGATTGTGCTAGAGTACTGGCAGGGGAGGGGAAAAGGAGCTCATAGCACAGAATTCATGTGATTATGTTTCCAAAGAGAACCAGTGACATTGTAGGTGAGGTCTTGACTTGCTAGTGAGTTGGATTTAAGTGAAGCAGAGTTATACAAAGTCATCCAAGCCCAGTGATAAGACAAAAATCAGGATAACTGGCCTGGGATGCAGTAGATGACTGAGGCATCTTGGATGTCTGCCCAAGCTTTAGGTGCTCCACATCACTTGCTTCAGCTACCTTCATGGACACTGGAATAAATTGTTCTCAGTTGCTCATTCCACCAGGGGAAATCTTCACAGGCTTGGGGTAGACATCCTTCTAACTCACCAATGAGTTTGAGGCCTATCCATAGCCCTCAACCTGATTTAGCCAGCCGGTAGAAGTGATTTCAGCAGGGTATAGCCACTGCACATGCTATAGCTTCTTGGAGCCACAGGTAAGAACTGGGTGGAAGGTAGACACCAAAGATGGATGAGCTGAAAAGGGCCCAGCAAATCCTTACTTCAGAGGTGCTAGTACTTCCTGAACACCCCATACATGCCCAGACAAATAGATGGGACCCAAAATAGGAAAAGAATGGATTTGATCATCTGGTCCCAATCTATAGAAACACAGTACAGAGTGCCACAAAATAGGAAATACAGCATGCTGTGGCTGAGAGGGACCTTAGAGCAAGGAATAAGGAATGATAGAGCAGGGAAAGCCCTATAATATGGAATATAGAACTGAGCTGATTTAGACCTTAGAGCAGAGATATTAAATGCAAATAGAAACAGAGGCCAGATAGTTTTATAATATAATATTGCCTATCTTTTATTGTCTTTTTTATTTATTTTGGTATATATTTCCCAATTTCATTTTACTCTAGTTCAGGTAACACTAGGTAATGTTGTGGACTGCTTGTGTCCTTAGTCACTTGTGTGACTTGGAACAAAGAAAGTAATAGTGAGGGTGAGATTCAAGATCACCCAAACCAAACCAACTTCTAGTTCTTACACCAAAGGCAATGTTGTAAACTAGTCCCTGGCTTGAAGTTAGAAGACTTGGGGATAAATTCTGCCTTAATCACTTACTTGCTGTGTGACACTGGAAAAGTCATTTAATCTCTCCAAGCCTAGATCAGTGATGGTGAATCAGAGATAGAGTGCCAAGCCCCACCCCTTCTCTACCCACCCCAGAACAAGTGCCATGCCTGTCCCCTTTTTCTCCCCAGCTCTCCCTTTACTCCAGACAGGGTAGGGAGAAAGCGCTTCCATTGGGCTGCTGGCCAGAGGGGCAGAGGAAGTGAGGAATGTCCTTAGGCACATAGAGAGAGGGAGGGGAACATCTCAGCACCTGATGGGTGACTGCAGATGTGCCCACAGAGAGGGCTCTGCATGTCCTTTTTGCATGTGCCATAGGCTTGCCATCACTGGTATAGATGATTGCTAAAGTTCATTTTATCTCTAGCCTAATGATCCTATTATAGGTACCTCATTGTACAGTTAAGGAAATTTAGTCACAGCTGTTGTTGTTCACTCATTTTTGTCATATCTAACTCTTTGAGAACCTACTTGGGACTTTCTTGGCAAAGATACTAGAATGGTTCACTATTTTCTTTTCCAGTTCATTTTATAGATGAGGAAACTGAGGCAAGCAGGGTTAAATGACTTCCCCAGGATAAACTAGTAAATGTCTAAATCCAGATTTGAACTCATATCTTCTTGACTCGAGGCCTGGTGCTCAATTTACTGTGCCACCTAGCTGCCCTTGGTCCCAGAGGAACAAATGGTGTAAGTATAAGAATGTAAAGAGCTTGAGACATAGCCTACTGAGGTCATGGGGGATGGTGGGTAGGAACAACCTTGGAAAAACAGGAAAAGGGACAAGGATAAGAACTGAAGTTTCAATCTATGTGGAAATGAAATGTGAATGAGTGTTAATGCAAATTGGGAGGGAATCTTTGTCCAGTCAGAGAAGGACAGTAAATATACATACCATGTAAATGCATTTTCTAATGAAACACTTTTGCAGGTTAAACTTAAAAATCAATTTGAAAGAGAAGAGAAAACTTCTATGCAAATAGGAAGTGTTTTAAAAACTTGTTCCCTCATTCCTATAAAGCAGTCACAAATACTGAATCCCATACATGAACTAGAAGGGTCAAAGGAGAGGACCATGTGCTTGCTACCTTGTTAAATGAATTAACCCAGGATTTTTTTTAATTGAGAAAATTTGACCTCAGCTACTTTTTTACTGAGAAGACCTAGTCTACCTGATATGAGTCCATGTTTCTATTCTTGTACTGTCTGCTTCAACTTATTTAATTCTTTATAGAGAATTCAAGTTTCCTAGTTTTAGAATCAGAAAAATTTTTTTCATTAAACTCTTTCCTTCTATCTTAGAATCAATGCTGTATAATGGTTCTAAGCAGAAGAGTGATAAGAACTAGGCAAGGGGGGGAGGGGTTAAATGACTTGTCCAGAGTATCTGAGGTCAAATTTGAACCCAGGCCCTTCTGTCTCTAGACCTGGTTCTCAATCTACTGAGCTACCCAGCTGTCTCCTGCAGCTATAATTCTAACAATAATGTTGAGCCAGAGAAGGGACTCTGGGCTCAGCTAGATCAGGCTCACTCCTACAGATGACCTAATCCCCCAAAAAGGGAACTGAAATTTTCTCACATTCTCTGGCTCATGATGCCCTGTCATCCCAGAGTAAAATAATAGAGGAAATCTCTAAAACAAAGCTCAGATAAGACTCATGTTTAGGGTCTCCTCAAAATGGATTAACAGGGTCCTTTGTAGAGAAAGGCACTGAATGTATAAAGCAGATTTATGACATAAATTTTTTGTACCTTAAAAGAAATGCTCAAAACAAAAAGACTCTGAATGATCAAAACACAAAACATAAAATAATAACCCATAAAATGTCATATTCCATGGGGAGGGAAAAGCTACTTTATCAAATTGCTGAATAGATATTTCATATTTACCTTAGATCTAAACTGAGCACTCATGAAGTCAAGATATTCTGGCCAGGCAGGCCTAGCTCTTGAATTCTGTCAGGTTCAAGACAATCCTGTAGGTCAGTGGTTCCCAAACTTTTTTGGCCTACCGCCCCCTTTCCAGAAAAAATATTACTTAGTGCCCCCTGTCACATACTATCACCTCCCCCTTACAGTTATTCACTGCCCCCCAAATGCACCTGTGGCCATCACTGCTCCCCAGATCGCTGCAGCACCCACCAGGGGGCGGTGGCGCCTACTTTGGGAATCACTGCTGTAGGTGCTCAGCTTCCTCTCCTAGAAACTATGTAGTTAAAGCAAGCATGTCCTGTGAGGTAACCAGTATCCTGACTCAGGAGCTCCATACCTCTTGACTATATAATTTCAACAAGGCTAGAAATGTCCATTTTTCAGGATCATTGGTGGTGACATAAACACAAAGCAGAAGATGCATGCAGGGACTTGAAGACTAGTCTCAGGCATACCTAAAGGGATGGGAACAATGTCCTGACTCCTCCCCTTCATGTGAAATGAAGTAATTTTTCCTTAAAAGGTATTGAGACCATTCTTTTTTTTCCCAAACATTTGTTAATATTCATTTTTAACATGGTTTCATGATTCATGCTCCTCCTTTCCCCTTCACCCCCCGCACCCCCCACCCATGGCCGATGCACATTTCCACTAGTTTTGTCATGTGTCCTTGATCAAGACCTATTTCCAAATTGTTGGTAGTTGCATTGGTGTGGTAGTTTCGAGTCCACACCCTCAATCATGTCCACCCCGACCCATGCGTTCAAGC
>NC_058130.1:695873087-695913533 GCF_016433145.1 Gracilinanus agilis | reverse complement strand
CTTTTCTCTTTATTCCTACTTTCTACCTACCTGATTGTAAATAAACTCTTCAACCCGATGCTGACTTGGGTCTGATTTAATTATGGAATCAACCTGAATTGTTGATTCCTGGTGGCCACATATTTAATATATATTTATAAATACCTAAAATTTCCTTCTAACACCTTCTGTCTTAGAATTGATGCTAAGTATTGGTTCCAAGATAAAAGAGTGATGATAAGGGTTAGGCAATGGGAGTTAAGTGACTTGCCCATGGAAACACAGCTGGGAGGTGTCTGGCAGATTTGAACCTAGGACTCCCATCTCCAGTCCTGGACCTCTATCTACTTGCTGACCTGACATTGCTATTTTAAAAATTGCTATCTACTTATCATCACTAACGTAAAACTCCTCAGATGAGTATTTTCACCAGACTCGAGATCTCTAAGGGGTGAGGTAGAATCTGTTTCTGAGAATAATACTTATTTTTTTAAGCCCTTACCTTCCATCTTGGAATCATTACTGTGTATTGGTTCCAAGGCAGAAGAGTGGTAAGGGTAGGCAATGGGGGTCAAGTGACTTGCCCAGGGTCACACAGCTGGGAAGCGTCTGAGCTCAGATTTGAACCTAGGACCTCCCGTCTCTAGGCCTGGTTCTCAATCCACTGAGCTCCCCAGCTGCCCCCACTGACTTTAATTCTTGAAGAAACTAGAATTCTTTCCTATATGCCCCTTCCCCCAATGCAGGTAGCAACCCTTGATTTGCTAGGACCATCCCTTTAGTGATGAACCCTTCTGAGCTAGGCTAATGCTCTTGTGACACATAATAGTCAAGTGACAAAGACCTTACTGTTCTTCAAGTGGAAAAGTATTACTTGAGATGATAATAATAGCCCATATCTCCATGGCATTTTACAAAGTGCTTCACATCTCGATTGATGCCCATAGCAATTCTGTGAGGGGGATGGTTAAAGGAACAATAATAATAATAATTTACTTTTTCTAGTTTGCTTTTAAGGTTTGCAGAGGACTTTCCTGGCTGCAACACTTTGAGATAAACAATATTAAGGAGTGTTTCCTCAATTTTACTGACAAGAAACCAAACCTCTCAGAGGCAAATTGATTTGTCCAAAGGTATACAGATGGGACGCATATGAAACAGGGGAATTCAGAGAAATGGAATATCGTTTTTTAAAGGAACCTCAGAGATCATCTAATCCAATGAGGAACCAAAAAAAAAAAGAATTGTCTCTAAAGAATGAGCAATGTAGTACCGGAGGGGGTGGGGGGGAGGGAGGCATAACAGTTTTGCAGGCTTTGGCTCCTTTCCAAGTCCCCTATAACAGCAATGGCAAGAGTTTTCGCCTTCCTTATCTCTGCATCTTGGCATCCCTGACTTCGTAGGTGATACAATGACAGAGCAGATCAGAAATCAATCAATCAATCAGCATTCATTAAATATCTACTATGTTCCAGACATTATCCTAAGTGCTGGGCACACAGAAAGAAGCAAAAGATAGTCCCTGTCCATAAGGAGCTTACAATCTAACAGGGGAGATAACACACAAACAAATATATACACAGTAAGGTATATCCAGAATAAATAGGAAATAACAGAGGGAAGGTATTTTAATTAAAAGGGCTTGAGACCTGAGTTCAAATCTAGCCTTAGACATGTACTAGCGTGGCGACCCTATTCAGTAGGACCTTGTTTTAAGTGACCAGTATATTCTTAGACCCTTTGAGTAAGTTGAAAATCACACATAATAGTGAACCCCATTTTAAATAAGTATTTCTTATATGAACATATTTGGGCATTTTCTGACTTTTATTAGGCTTATGGGAACTATCAGCATTACTACTGTTGAACTTTGGGGCCATTATGAATAACTAATTAGCAATAGTAAAACAAAGAAAAGCACTGCTCTGACATGGATAACAACTTGTTACAAGCTAGAACTCTAGACAAAGACTGATACAGGAGCTAATGTTTGGCACAAAACAAAGTAACGAATCACAATAATGTTTCTCAGAAAATGAATGAACGTGATTGGGTGAACTGCTGTGAGACCTTATACCGTGTGAGAAAGTGGCAGAGATTTAGTGAATAATTAAATTTTTAAAATTTATGTTATTTCTCTGCTTTTATTTTTTTCAAACACCAGTTGAATATATCTGAAATCATATGTGTTAAATTCTCTTAAATAAGGCTCTGCTGTCATGACAAATAAGTTGAACTTTCATTTTCCTCATCTGTTAAATGGGGATGATAATAGCATCTACTTCCCAAGTTTGTTTTGAGGATAAAATGAGATGTTTGAAAAGTGTTTTGCAAACCATAAAGGGATACATAAATATTAGAGGTTATTATAATCCCTGCCCACCCTTTGATGGGGTCCCCAAAGCATAGGGATTAGCTAGACAGTACTTGTACCATAACCTTGAGGAGACACTCTCTTGAAAATAGAGGACTCAAGGAAAATGAGGTTAGCTTGAGAGGATCCAAGAATCTCGACACCCAAGCTTCGTCCCTCTGCTTCTTGGTCTCTTGCCTATTATGTAGATGAGCTCTGTACCTCAATTTCTCTGGAATGATCTGATTCAAGGGACATATTTTGATTCCCTGTGACTCGGCATAGTGCTTCTTGACCTTTCCTGGCATAGATACATCATCTGCCCATCCCACCTATGCCCTAGGAAGGCTGGTGACTAATTCCAGGAAGCAAGACATCAGAGAGTTTCCTGGTGAGTATGGAAGGGTGGCCTCTGGAAGATGTTCATGAATAATTCCATATGAATAGGCCCCAGAAGCAAAAGTTCCTATCCAACCTTCTCTATCAACAAAGGAGATTGGTCTTCATCCATTTATTATCAATAATAATATATTAATTTGGATAATTAACATAATATAAACATATTGATAGTAATAATAGTAATGATGATGATGATGACAATATACCTCTGGAATACTGAATGAAAGGCAATGGATTTAGAAAGTAGCCCAAAAATTCTTATATGATATTAATAAAACACAGACCCCATCATTCCAAAGCTGCTATAGAAAGATTAATTTTTATTGTTTAATCGTTTTTCAGGCATGTCTTACTCTTTGTGACCCTTTTGGGGTTTTCTTCACAAGGAGAGTAGAGTGGTTTGCCATTTCCTTCTCCAGCTCATTTCAGATGAGGAAACTGAGGTAAACAGGGTTAAGTTACTTGCCCAGGGTCACACAGCTAGTAAGTCTTAGGCTAATGTTGAACTCAGGTCCTGCTGATTCCAGGCCAATTGTGCTTCATCCCCTGTAACTAGCTGTCCAGAAAGATGAATACTTTCTCATTTAAAAAAGGAGGAAGAGAAATGATAGCTAACTAGCTAGCTAGATAAATAGATTAGATAAATGTCCTCAGATTAAATTATAAACATATAAACAATTCATAAAAATATTTCTTGAACAGATACCCCTTCACAGAGACATAGCAAAAGATGATCACATATACTCACTAGACACATTGAAAGTAACATATTGGGACAGCTAGGTAACGCAGTGAATAGAGTGCCAGGCCTAGAGTAGGGAAGACCTGGGTTCAAACCTGACCCCAAATACTTCCTACCTGTGTGACCCTTGGCAAGTTAATTAACCCCATTTGCCTTGCCCCTACTGCTCTTCTGTCTTAGAATCAACACTTAGTTGGTTCTAAGTCAGAAGATAAGTCCTTTTTTTTTTTTTTTTTTAAGTAGTTGATATTGGTTTACTATTAGACAGAACCTAGGAAAAGGCAAAGATCCAAGAATGGAACCAAAATGTTCTTCATGGGTGACATTCATTTGAAATCGACCAATAATACATTGACATAAAAACATGAAAAGAAATGGCTGTCAAGCAGGTTTGTGACAGAAATAGAGAAGTTAATGATAGCAATATAACATAAGGTCACTGTTCCCAGAAACTACAGAAAGCTCATTCTTAAGGAGCTGTGCTGTGCTGATTTATATAGATTTTTTCACAAGGAAATGGATAAAACTGTAACATATAATTGCTGATTGCAAAAATTTAGAATTGTGTTTAGGGAGACATGCTCAAATGGTTTCCATCATACACCAGAATCTTGCTATTCTTAATAAACCAAGATACTGCAAAACCTTGTACTAAAAATAGACATTGCAAAATACACTGAGGAATTCAATGACCAAACTACCACAACTGGAGCAGATAAAACCATCACCCCTAATTGTCCTGACATTACATTAATCTGCAAAAATTTTTAAACAGTATTGTTGGGGGCAGCTGGGTAGCTCAGTGGATTGAGAGCCAGGCCTAGAGACGGGAGGTCCTAGGTTCAAATCCGGCCTCAGACACTTCCCAGCTGTGTGACCCTGGGCAAGTCACTTGACCCTCATTGCCCACCCTTACCACTCTTCCACCAAAGAGCCAATATACAGA
The DNA here is from genome assembly GCF_016433145.1 of Gracilinanus agilis. Taxonomy (NCBI): domain Eukaryota; kingdom Metazoa; phylum Chordata; class Mammalia; order Didelphimorphia; family Didelphidae; genus Gracilinanus; species Gracilinanus agilis. Next base: position 695,909,114 of record NC_058130.1, on the reverse strand, counting down.
AGTTAAGGGTTTAAAAAAAAAAAAGAAAAAAAACAGTATTGTTAATAGATGTTGCCATCTTGAACACTCACAATCTCCAATGTATATGTAATGTATATGTAATGAAAAGCTTTCAGAATATAGAGACCCAGCAGAAGAAATAAAAACTACAGAACAGGAAAAAGTACATATCATGTCTACCATCCTATCTATAAAAGTCTGCATCCCAGTATTTTCATTCAATTACTCCCCCTAAAAATCATTTTTCCCCATTTGAAAAAGAATTCCCTGAGCACCAAACACAAAATAATAATAGCAGGATAGCAACTTATCCTATAGTCTGTTTTTTTCTTAGCTCTATTCAACATAAAGTTCAGAACAAAATTATAATATTAATGTTTAGTGATATTAATATTATTACTTAAAGTTCATAAAATGATTTTTCATATATTTTCTTTTGAACCTTACAATATCCCTGTGAGGTAGGTCTTCCAGGTTGGTCAGTCAATCACATTTTTTCACAAATCTATTATGTGCCAAGCCCTCTGCTAAGCCTTGAAGATACAAAATAAGGCAAACAGTTTTAGTCCTTGAGGAGCTCAAATCTGATCAGAGAGATATTATGTAAATAACAGGTATGTTTCATATATAGCAGATTGGAAAACTAAGACCCAGAGAGCTTAAGTGATTTGCCTATGATCACTCAGCTAGTAAGTGTTAAAGGCAGGATTTGAACCCTACTTCATTCCACTACTGTCTACTGTATCAATGGTATCAAACTCAAAAATGGGGGTCACTAAACCAAACATAAGGATCTACGGATGAATATTGACTTAGAAAATCACATATTAACATCAACTATTTTCCATGGTCTTTTTGTTTATTTTGTTAGATAATTCTCAATTACATTTTAATCTGATTTAGAGTGTTACAGGCTTCAGTGGGAGAACAGGCTTGCCCCATGTTTAATACCACTGTACCTCATCATTCAACAAACATTCACCCTGTGTCAGGGACTCACCTCAAGATATAACCACAGAATTTGAGAGTAGTATTTCTAGATTTTTCTGAAATCATCCTGATCATCATTTCTTATAGTACATTAGTATTCCAATACAATTACATACCACAACTTGTTTAGATATTCCCCAATTGATGGGCATCCTCCCAATTTCTAAACTTTTCTACCTAAAAAAGAGCTACTATAAATATTTTGGTACGTATAGGTCCTTTTCCTTTTATCTTTTTGGTATATAAACCTAGTAGTGGTCCTGCCAGTTCAAAGGGTATACAAAAAGTATGCAGTTTTATACTCATTGGGCATAGTTAAAATGGCTTTCCAGAAATGATTGGATCACTTCACAGCTCCACCAATAGTGCATTAGTGTCCCAATTTTTCCACATTTGTCATTTTTCTTTTGTGACATATTAACCAATCTGATAGGTATGAGATGGTACCTCAGAGCTATTTTATTTGCATTTTCTAAACAGTAGTGACTTAGAGCATTTATTTATATGACTATAGATAGCTTTGATTTCTTCATCTGAAAACTGCCTATTCATCTCCTGTGACCATTTATCAATTGGGGATTGACTCATATTCTTATAAATTTGACTCAATTCTTATGTATTTGAACAATTAGGTCTTTTTTAAAAAGAGAAACTTGTTTTAAAATTGTTTCCCCTAGTTTATTGTTTTCCTTCTAATCTTGGCTGCATCATTTTTGTTTGCACAAAACCTTTTTAATTTAATTTAATTAGAATTATCCATTTAATAACCTGTGATCCTCTCTATCTCTTGTTGATCATAAATTCTTCCCTTATCCATAGATCTGACAGGTAATTTTTTTCATTATCCCTTAATTTATAAATTCATCTAATATAAATACAAATATGTAAAATATAAAATTATAATAATTTGTAAGTTAATAAGGCATTTTATGTCTAAATCATGTATCCATTTTGACCATATGTTGGTATATGGCGTGAGATACTGATCTTTATCTACTTTCTGCCAAACTGCTTTCCAGTTTTCTCAACAATTTTTGTCTAATAGTCAATTCTTGTCCTAAAGGTTTGGATCTTCAGGTCTATCATATACTAGATTATTATTGTCATTTGCAACTTTATATTACCTATCTAATCTATTCCGCTAATTCACCATTCTATTTCTTAGTCACTACCAGATTGTTTTGATAATTACGGTTTGTAATAGCTTGATATATGTTACTGCTAGACCACCTTCCTCCCTTTTTTCCCATTGATTTCCTAGATATTCTTGACATTTTGTTTTTCCAGATGAATTTTATTATTATTTTTCTACTTCTATAAGTACACGTGATTTTTGACACAAATATGGTACTGACAACTAAACCAGGAAGAGTAAAGAGAGAAATAACTATAGGTCGATTTCCCTAATGAATATTGATGCAAAAATTTTAAATAAAATAACAAGGAGATTACAGCAATATATCACAAGGATCATACACTATAAGCAGGTGAGATTTATACTCTTAATCCAGGGCTAGTTCAATATTAGTAAAACCATCAGCAAAATTAAACATAGCAATAACAGAAACAAAAAAGATCACATGATTATCTCAATAGATTCAGAAAAAGCTTTTGACAAAATACAACACTTATTCCTATTAAAAACACCAGTGAGCATAGAAGTAAATGGACCTTTCCTTAAAATAATAAATAATATCTATCTAATGTGATTAGTAAGCATTATCTGTAATGGGGATAAGCTAGAACCCTTCCAATAAGATCAGGAGTGAAGCAAGTGTGCCCATTATTAACACTATTATTCAGTATTATACTAGAAATACTAGGCATAGCAATAAGGTAAAAAAAAAACCCAGGAACTGTATGAACATGATTATAAAACCCTTTTCACAAAAATAAAGTCAGATCTAAACAATTGGGAAAATATTCATTGTACATGGGTTGGCTGAGCCAATAGAATAAAAATGGCAGTTCTACCTAAATTAATTTATTTATTTGGTGTCCTGCCAATCAAACTACTAAAAAATTATTTTATAGAGATCATTCTATTTTTTGGGCAGCTAGGTGGCATAGTGGATAGAGTACTAAGCCTGGAGTCAAGAAGACTCATCTTCATGAATTAAAATCTCTCCTTAGTCATTTACTAGCTGTGTGACCCTGGGCATGTCACTTAATTCTATTTATCTTGGATTCTTCATCTATAAAATGAACTGGAGCAGGAAATGACAAACCACTTCAGAATCTCTGCCAAGAAAACCCTACATGGGGTCGCAAAGAGTCTGATATGACTGAACAACATTCCATTCTAAAACCCTCTCTTGAATGAAGGATTCCAATTCAGGGCTATGCAGAGTTGTTATCATCCATACTAGGAAAATGAAATACCTCATTCTCCACCTTTTCACATGGTTTGAACCAGTTTTAAAAAGTGGAATAGATAGAAATAAAAGGGGAAGCACCCTCCTGGTTCACTCTTCTATGTTTAAAAAAAAAGCATTGGTGCAATGAGTTCCATTGACATCACATTTCCTTCCTTTGATGCTTAGCCCTGCCTATCTGTCCCCATGGGAAATCATTGTACTTAGGGCTGAAATAGCACAGAAGTGTTGTCCTGTTCCAACAACTGACCTATTGTCATCTCTAGTAACAGGAAACTTTTGAACTTGGACTTATTGTACTTTATAAAGGAATTTTTTTAAAAAACCAATCTGATAGCTATAGTAAGTAATTTAACCACTTCTCAGGCAAAGTCCATTTTCAGGGCCGTTATCTTGTTATAATTGTACTAAGGCCTCATCAATCAGCCAACAAACATTTATTATGCACTTCCTGTGCATATCGTCTCTACTAAAGCCCTTCTTCTCTGCCTTACAGAGGTATCAAGGTGTAGCAATCCAGGGATACATTAATTGTGATATTATTTTGAGTGCTCAAAAACTTAACTCTTATACTGCTTATGATGGATCTCTGTAATCTTGAGTCAAATTGAACATCCACCTTGCCAAATCCCTAACCCTTCCCTAAGGCTACACCCCAGAAGACTGGTCAGTTATCTCAGTCTCCTAACTTTACCTTCAATGATCAATTAACATAGGTATCAAACTTCAGTAGATACCTTAGGCTATATTGGCTCCTCCAGATCTTACCTCTACCTATTTGTTTTAGGTTCTGGCAGTTTGCATTTTATGATGATTACCTCATAATGTTAATGTATCAAGCCACTGGGATCTCCCCTTCCCCCCATACTGTTGTAACCCCAATAAAGGTGACAAGAAGTCAGTTGGCAAGGAAGCTCTTAACCATCAGAGCTCCTAACCATGAAGCTCTTGAGCATCAGAGCTCTGAACTTTCTAAACTCTTGACCACCAGAGCTTACTCACTGTCTGTCTACCTTATGCCAAAACTTTCTATGTCTGCGTGTCTTTATTCTTGCCTTATGTTCTCTTTCCACTAGTTTTTAACCCGCTACCCATTTTCCCTCAGTCCTTGGTTCCTCTTTCTAAGTGTCCAGTCCACTAGGAATCTTCGTGGAGCTGCTGGACGGCTTCACAAGGATACTGGATAATCTGAAAGTCAGTGTCAGCAGGGAATGGGTTGGAAAGGCTGTCAGAGAGCCAGACTAGATGAGTTTAGAAAGACTAGTCAGCAGAAGGTTGATGAATTTTAATTAGAGTTCAATGGTGTGGTTCTATCTCCAGCTCCTGATAATTCCTAGCTCTGTCACCCTGTGCAATTCACTGGTACAGTAGAAAGAATGGTGATTTGGAAATTAGAGGACCTCTGATACTATATGTGTGATTTTGGGAAAGTTAATTCATCTCTAAAATGAAGGGGTCAAACTGAGTTCTGAAGTCCTGTAAAGCTATCATCAGTAAAACAGCAATAATATTTGTCCCATTTATCTCAGAGGGTTATTGGAAGAAAAGCATTTTGTAAAACAAAGTATGAGTTTTAAAATATTTTTATCATGTTATCATATATGTGAGTTTTGTCATTACTAATATTACTCTAATATAGAAGAGGCATAATCTGTGGTGGTCAAAATCACATTGACAAAATCATGAGTCATTTTTTTTTTAATTTAACCCTTACTTTCCATCTTGAAGTCAATACTGAGTATTGGCTCCAAGGCAGAAGAGTGGTAAGGGTAGACAATGGGGGTCAAGTGACTTGCCCAGGGTCATCCAGCTGGGAAGTGTCTGAGGTCAGATTTGAACCTAGGACCTCCCATCTCTAGGCCTGACTCTCAATTCACTGAGCTACCCAGTGGCCCCCTCATGAGTCTTTTAAAATAGTGAAGGATGTCTAAAGCAAGGTAGGTTCCAGTCACAGAGAAAAATAATTAATGGAATAAGCCCTCTATTAAATTCTATTAAATTCAACTTCTGTTTATTAAATGCCTACTAAGTGCTAAGCACTATGCTAGCTGCCAGAGATGCCAGTTCAGTATAACAATACAAAACTGAAACTTGGTCCATTATAAACCCTTTCCATGTAAAGGAGCCCTTTAGTTCTGGACTTACTTGATCAGACTGGGTTCAGTCCTAAATGAGCCTGATCTCTAAAGAAAAGGATCAGGTGTTTTCTTACACTCTACTTCCACTCTAGAGCCCCAGAGAAAACCCTTTAAAATTTCAACTTAAGACATGTCTAGGCTCTACCTAAAAGGGATCAGAAAAATAATATCAGGTATGGGACAGCTATTTATATCCTCCATACAAACAAAATGCTTAGAACACAAAAAACTCACCCTTGTACATTAACAGAGATCTAAATTTCAAGCAGCCACTTATAACTCATACTCTTCCAAGAGGGAGATGCCTAAAACATAAGAAAGAAATATTTTGCAGAACTGCTCAATAAAGAGATCATCTTCTATATCTATATTTTCTGAAAAAATTTTATCAGGGTGATATCTTCTGAAAAGTCCAGCTTGGTGTAGGGCTACTTACTGTCTATAGTCATCTTCTCCAAGAAGAGTTTTAGTAACTGTAGGGGCTCTATAGCCAGCACTGACCAGAGAATGTAGGGACCTCTGAACTCCCAAGGCAACTGTTCCTATACAGACCATCTTTCAGAATTGCTGTTTTATCACCGATGCTCAAGGAAAGAAACATGAAACAACAGAAGCAGTCAGAGGTCAAAGATACAGATTCAAGTTCATCTCAGAAGCTCACATATTCGAAGATATCATAATGGCTGAGGGTAGGGAAGGATGCCTCTCATTTACTCCTTACAGGAAGTTCTAGTAAGAAGGAGTTGCATATCATACATTCTAGTGAAAAAGAGAGATCATTCCTTTTATATTCTACTCTTAAGCTCTGGTTGGGATGCTCTTTCTGGCTCAGTGACCAGTCCTCTCTGAGGACTTAGATGCCTCCTTATTTTCCTCACTGCTGCCATTATAAGGTCCAAAGAAGTTGCATTATCCCAGAGAACTGAATCTTAGAGGCAGAACCAAGATGGTGGCTTAGTAGCAGCAAAAGCAGAAACTGCTTTGGCAATCCTTCCAAACCAATATTTAAAAAGTGCCTCAAAACAACAGAAGTCAAAAACCAACAGCAAGATGGAGTAAGGGGCTCTTCCACTGAATTGATTTTCACAGGATAAGGGGAACTGCAAGCAAAAATTCACACAAAGGAATGCTGGCCAACCACCCCCTCCCCTACTATTGTACCAGGTTCTGAGCCTGGCCATAGGCCCGTGTTGGGATTCCAGGACCCTGGCTACACCAACAACAACCACCCCACAACTCCTTAAAATCCCAGGCCCTGGCACCACCCCACAGTGAAGCCTGGAAGTCCATAGTACTTGGCCCTTTTAAGCCTCCACTGCATAAAGACCTAGACCCAGGGCAAATAGCTCACAGGAAGTTATCAGCAGAAAAGACAGAATCAGCAGCTTTCAGAATTCCCAGTTCACAGGCATAAAAAAGGCTAAGAAAATGAGCAAATAGCAAAAGAAACACCTAACCTTAGAAAATTTCTATGGAGACAAAGAGCGAAGCACAGAGTCAATAGAGTGGTGAGAGCCAAGCAACCACATGAAAAACATCAAAGAAAAATGGAAATTAGTCTCAAGTGCAACACAAAAAGGAATGCAAAAATCAAATAAGACAGATCAAAGAAAAATGAGGGGAAAAAATGCAAGTAATGCAAAAAGAAAACAACAGCCTAACAAGCAAAACTGGTTAACTGGAAAAAGAGGCACAAAAATCCAATGAAGAAGAGAATTTTTTAAAAAGCAGAATTGACTTCCTGGAAAAAGAGGCAAAAAAATCTGATGAAGAAAAGAGTTCCATAAAAAGTAGAATGAACCAAATGGAAAAGGAAGATCCAAAGGTCATGAAAGAAATTAATTCTTTAAAAATTAGAACTGGGTAAATAGAAGTTAATGACTTCACAAGACATCAAGAAACAATAAAACAAAATCAAAAGAATGAAAAAGTAAAAGGAAATATGATATTCTCATTGAAAAAACAACTTTACCTAGAAAATAGATCCAGGAGAGATAATTTAAGAATTATTGGACTACCTGAAAGTCATGATAAAAAAAGTTTAGACACCATATTACTAGAAATTATCAAAGAAAACTGATCTGATATCTTTAACAAGAGAGTAAAATAGAAATTTAGAAAAATAGAATCTCCAAATGACAGCTCCCAGGAATGTTATAGCCAAGTTTCAGAGCTTGCATGTCAAGGAGGAAATACTGCAAGCAGCCAGAAAGAAACAATTCAAATACCACATACTCATCAAAACTGATTATATTCTTTTAGGAGAAAGTATGATTATTTAATAAACTAGAAGATTTATACCTATCTCAGAGAGAGAACAGTCAGATCCATTAGGGTATAGAATCCTATATTACCCTATAGAGAAGTAGAAGGGGAATAATCAAGGCAGTGGTGGGGATGGGAGTAATATAATGGAGGGAGAATATGGGAGGGGTTATTAAAAGAACCTATAGAGAAGTTGGAGGGGGAAAAGAAGGGTAGTGGTGGGAAGGGGAGTAATATAAGGGAGAAGGAATGGAGGGAGTGATTAAAAGCAAAACACTGATGTGGAAGGAAAGAGTGAAAGGAGAAAGGACAGAATTAAAAGAGGAAATCAAGATGGAGGGGAATACAGAGATGATAATAATAACTGTGAATGTAAATGGGATGAACTCACCCATAAAATGGAAGCAGATAGCAGAGTGGATTAAAAACCAAAGAATCTTATCTTTTAGCACTGTCAGGACATGTGTCATACCTGTCAGGGTTAAGAAAACTGGGTCACCAAATGGACCTTATCTCCAAAAACAGTACGTATAAGACTGGAAGGAGCCCAGCTCTGGGCATGTTTGATGGAGTATAGTCTAATCAGAACCAGTGGGGATAGGTAGGGGAAGATCTGCAATTATACTCAATATAACAAAAATTAAATAGTCTTAGCCTTCAAGATGGTTATACTCTATTGAATAGGAAGGAAGAGAATACAACATGTATATTTATAAGAAAGTAGAAAATATGAAGTAATTTGTGGGGTAAATAGGAGGGGGAAGTTTCCTGTAGGAATTACAGCTTGAGTAAGTCTTGAAGAGATCTAGAGATTCTGAAACTTAAGATGAGGAAGGATTATATTCCAGTCTTAGAATGTACAAAGGCAAAAGGGAGATATGGGGAGTCATATAGGAAAAGGAAAGAGAGTTAAGCATTTATATAGTATCTACTACATGGCAGGCAATGTGTGAAGTACTTTTTACAAATTTTATGTCACTTGATCTTTACAACCCTGCAAGGTAGGTGCTATCATTACCCCCATTTTAGGTGTCAGAGGTTAAGTGACATAAGGCCACATTTGAACTCAGGTCTTCCTGACTCCTGGTCCAGGTGTAAGAGGGAGATTTCAGGTATTTTATAATTATATATTTAAAGTGTGGCTGCCAGGAATCAACAATTCAGATTGATTCCATAATTAAAATAGACCCAAGTCAGCATCCAGTTTAAGGTAGTTTATTTACAATTAGGAAGGTAAAAGGTAGGTAAATAGAGAGAGGGAGAGGCCAGTCCAGGCCTGGAGAGGCCAGTCCAGGCCTGGAGAGGCCTGGATGGAGAAAGAGGCTTAAAAGAATAATTAAACTAGATTACAAGCCACAAGACTTTAGAAATCAGAGAGGCTATAAGCCTACTTAAGGCAGAGTTTGGAAACACCAAGGTAGGCCAAGGAAGTCAGCCTAACTTACCCACATGACAATTCAGAGTAGAAGCATTCTGAGGTCTCAGCAGAGCACCTTCAGCCTCAAGTCCAAAGCTGGAACTCCTGAACTCACGAACTCCTGAACTCCTTCCACTCCTGAACTCACTTTACCAGGTTGTAACCCACGTATTTAAAGAGATAGCGTCTCTCATCATTTCCTGTGGGCCACCTCTAATTCAAGTGGACCAATGGCAGCCTCTACACTGATTTTGGACTGCCCAAAGGGCAGTCCCTTGTTCTTGATTTGATACTTATTGTCACGTGTGATTAAATTATCTCCACTCCCCCTGAGGGAGGTGGGGATGATATAATCTAGATGCCTAGGGTAAGTAGATTTTTGACTATGAATGGGCTAGAGTTAATTTCATTTACACACATGACTCTAACCACTGCACAACCAGGTACATCCCTCCCCCCAACATCCCTACAGAGAGAGAAGAGAGAGAGACAGAGAGAGAGAGACAGACAGAGAGAGACAGAGAGAGACAGACAGAGAGACAGAGAAGAAGAGAGAGAGAGACAGAGAGACAGAAAGAGAGAGAAAGAGAGAGAGAGAGGGAGAGTGAGCATCTTTCTATATAAAACCTTTACCTTCTGTCTTAGTATCAATTCTAAGACAGAAGAGTGGTAAGCACTAGGCAATTGGGATTAAGTGACTTGCCCAGTTAGGGAGTATCTGAGGCCAGATTTGAACCTGGATCCTCCTGACTCTAGGACTGCCTCTCTATCAACTGTACTACCTAGCTACCCCTATATATTTTTTTAATAGACAAAAATTAGCAAATAGGCCAGTTTGACTAGAAAATAAAGTGTAATCAGCTTGGAAAGCTAGTTTAAAACTGGATTGTGAAAGACTTTAATTGCTAAATGGGAATTTATATTTGGTCTTAAAGGAGATAGGAAGCCACTATATGAATAATAGGGCAGCTTTTTGGAGAATGGGTTGAAAAAGGGAAAGAGTGGAGACAAGTATCCTAATTGGAAAGCTATTATAATCAAAGATTCTGTAGTTCTATACAAAGTGTCCACAATACAGACATGATCTTGATCAGTCCACTGCTTTTCTTTACTCTTACCAAAGCCAATTTCAAGTAAAGATGATGTGTCAAATTGTTCTGGTGCATATAAAAGGGAGAAAAGCCTGGACACTATATGTGAAATGCAAACACCAGAGGAATTAGGGGCAATTAGCTAAACAAGGATGCCCTAAGGGTCTGCAGTTCTAGCAGACAATGGTACCACAATAATAATTATAGTCTAGGCTCAGAGCCAAAGCAACAAACTCAAGTAGAAGGGATATGTGGGGACTATCACCAACAATGGATGGTAGTCCTTATGACAAAGTCCCTAAAACAAATGGGCAAACATCACTCCTTTAGTGTTAGTTCAGCTAATAATTTGAGCTGCCTTATCAAAATGTTGGATTTGTTTTTTTGTTTTGGCCTTTTATTATGAAGGAGGCAACAGAAGGATCAAAGAAGGGATTGGTGGTAGTAAAGATAGAATGATAATAAACCTTAGTGAGAAAACTGAACTATTTGAATCTTATTTAGCTTCTGTTTCTCTTCCAATGAGAATGGCCTATGGACTGGGGAAGACAGAACCAAAAATGGTTAACAGAGATTTGAAATCAACAACTAGGACTGAGTAAGAGAACACCTATCTGTCCTTAAAGAGTTCAGGGCAGTAAATCAAGACAAATTATAATCCAAGGTAATTGTCTCCAGAGTGGGGTGCTCAAGGTGATCCATTGGGGTACACAAAGAAAATATTAGAACTGAGGAGAACAACATATCTGTGTAGGTTAGTACTTCTATGTGCCTACCTTTCTGCTCTTCTTTCCCCTGCCTGTATCTTCTATGATCATTCTGTACTTGTCCTGGGCTTGCTTCTTTCCTTCCTCCCCAGACCCATCACAGCAGCAGTGCTGTGGCCCAAATTCAGCATGCAAGTTCCTTGCTGCCTGAATGAGTCCTTCTTTTCTCTACCCTATGCAGAACAATAAAGGCTCAAATTGACTCAGGAAGGGCTAGCAAAAGGAAAACCTAAAAGTGGTAGGAGAAAGCAGTAGCTTCATCAACTAGTAAGAGGCAAAGGGCAGCACTAGCTACTTCTGCCAGTAGGGATGGGGCTTGAGTTGTTGACTGTCCTTTGTTTTTGAAGAGGACCAATGCCATCATGAAGTGATATCCTGACTTGTGAGTAACATCTTAAATGAGGCAGTTACACAGTCATCAGCCTCTCTCTTCCAGATTCATCAAGTCCAATGGCAAGTCAAAAGTCAAGATGACTGATGATGGCCCACGATACAATGGATGGCCAAGTTCTAAGTGCTCCACGGCATCTGTTTCACTTGCCTTCATGGCTATTGGAACAAATTGTTCTCATCTATCCATTCTACCAGGGGAAGTCTTCACATGCTTGAGTTAGACACCCTCCTATCTTATCTATCAGTTTAAGGGCCTATTTTTACCCTCAACCTAGTTTAGCCTGTCTGCCTCATTTTACCAGAGTGTGGTCCCTCTGCATGCAACAGCTTCTTGGAGTCACAGGTGAGAGTTGGATGAAAGTTGGCACCAAAGGTAGATGAGCAACCCTGAAAAGGGCTTGACAAGCCCTCACACCAAAGGTGCTAGTCCTTCCTGAACACCTCATATACTTGGGGACTTGAATAGCCAAGCACAGATCCCTCTCAGAGCTAGTCTTACTTCCAAGGTGCCCTAAACTCATCAGATAGCTTGGAAGCCAATGAAAGCCACAGACTAGTAGGAAATCATGGCCACCTCCCCTACAAATGTCCTGCTTCTTTCTACTTGGAATAGTCTTGAACCAGGGAATCCAAACCTTTGAGGTACGGAAATTTACCAAATTGTTTTTAACAGACTTTGTAAAACTGGTGAGTACTATTGAAAAATGAAGATAACAATTTAGTAAAGATAGCTAATAATAATAATAGCTAGCATTTATATAACACTTGAAAGTTTGCAATGCACTTACAAATGTTATCTCATTTGATTCTCATACAAATCCTGTGAGGTAGTTGCTATTATTATCCCCATTTTAGAGATGAGGAAGATTAAGTGATTTATTCACCATAATACAACTGTCTAAGATAGAATTTGAACCCAAGGCATTATCTACTGTGTCACCTCTTTAGATGCATATGCCATTGTGAGGTATCATTTTCAGTTAAGGCTGTCTCTGAAACCAAGAATATATACAAACAACTTAGAACTAGCATTTCAAATCACAGTGTTAAAGTAGTTTTCCAAAAGTAAATATATTAATTAATATAATTTATTATTAATAAAACATGTTCAATCATTGTTCTAACTAAAAAAAATTTTTTTTCAGTGAAAAGGGAAGAGGTTTTTTTATGTTAACAAAAATATTGTGGGACAGGTAGGTGGCTCAGTGGATTGAGAGTCTAGCCTAGAGATGAGAGATTCTGGGTTCAAATTTGACCTCAGACACTTCCTAGCTTTGTGACCCTGGGCAAGTCACCTAACCCCCATTGCCTAGCCCTTGCCACTCTTCTGCTTTAAAATCAATACACAGTATTAATTTTTAAAATGATAGGTAAGGGTTTTTAAAACTTGAAATATTTAAAAACATCACTTATTTTATCTTGGATTCTAGAAAACCTGAGTTCAAATCTTGCTTCAGATACTAACTATGTGGCTTTGGGAAAATCACAACCTTTCTGTTTCCATTTCTTTATCTGTAAACTAAGGATAAAAATGGTATTCACTTCCCATGGTTATTGTGAGGATAGAATGAGAGTACATGTAAAGCACTTTGCAAAACTTAAAGTGCTTTATAAATGCTAGTTTTTATTATTGTTGTTATTATTTTTTCATCCTTTTAAATTTTGGTATATGCAATAGGTATGATTTACAAATAATTATATACCTATGGATCAGTGCATGTTGAAGCATTTTTTACTGATGGAGTAGGCTGTCAAAAAACAAAACAAAAAACACTTGAGTCACTAAATTGGGGAGATGGCAGTGAAAGGATTGGCAAATGTTACAGGTGAGGTGCTGTTAGGGATCTTTTGAAGATCTTGGAGAATAGGACAAGCACCAGAAGGCAGGAAAAGAGAAATGATTGTCCTAGTTTTCCAAAAAGGAAAGAACATGAAATCTACAAACTATAGGCCAGTGATCTTGGCTTTATTTCCTGGCAAAAACATAGAACATAAGACTAATGGGTAGATTTCTGAACACTTACTGGGGGAAAAGGGAAATAATGATTACTAAAAGCCAGCATGTTTTCATCCAGAACAGATCACACACAGCTAATGTGGGAATTTGTTTTGCTTGACTATGTCTCTTTGTTATAAGAACTTTGTTGTTCCATGCTGTCCTCCTTCCCTCACCCCATTTGAGAAAGAGAGGAGGATTGGAAGGTGAGGGAAAACAGGAATAGAATAGAAACAAATAGGAGAAAAAGAAAAGAGAGTCATTGAGTTATTTTCCTAATGCAAAGAACAGAAGGAAGACCAGAAAGAAACACAGACAAGTAGGACAGATGATTTTAGAAAGCTTTATGTTGAATTTATTGTATACTTAAAAAGAAAAACAAGCTAGATATACTAGAAATTCAATTTAACACATAATCTTTCTCTGCCCTATTATGGAAATGTCTTTTTTATTTGATTTTATTAAATTCAGAATAAAAACAAATAAAATGTTTTAAAAGAACTGGGACCAACAAACCAATCTCATTTCTTTTTTGATATAGTAACCAGACTAATTAAGAGATTAACTAAAGAGATAACATTTTTAAGAGATAGCATACCTTTATTATGGAAAGCTTTTGAAAACTTCTTGTGTTATTTTTATGGACAAAATAGAGAAATGTGGGCTTGACAATGGCATATTTAGCTGAATACAGAAATAGAATGACTGGACCCCCAGAAGTAATCACTAGCAGATTCTTGTCAACTCCTAGGGAATTATCTATAGAGACATGCCCCAGGGATTAGTCCTTGATCATTAACTACTTAACATTTTATAGTGCTCAGCCTTCTAATTAAGCTCTCTTTCTCCTATCTTTATTTTTTTAAACCAGTTTTCTACTATATGGCTGCCTTCCTAAAATAGAGATCCAACCATACCACTGGCCCACATCAAAACCTATACCAGCTCCCTATGAGCAAAAAGGTTTAAAAAAAAAAGTTCTTAAGTGACTTTACAAATGGGTCTCTAACTCATATTTTCCACTTTATTTCTCATCACTCCCCTTTATGCCCTCGCAGGTGTAAGGAATTAAAATTAAGGGTTTATCTAAAATATATGAAAATTATAAATAATATTGTGGTTGCCAATTTAAAATGTTATAGATCAAGTCAACCTCTAAAAAAACAATTGTAACAAAGAGTGTCACAGAAACTCAGGGAGGAGAGAATGTCCAGAAAAAGGCAGTCACCAACAGTATCTGACCCACTAGAAAGGTCAATCAAGAAAGATGAGAATAAAAAAAAAGGGCCATAAAATATCAACTCATGATCCCTCTCCCACTCTTTCCTCCCCCACCCCGAATCCAACAAGCAGTTCCACTGGGTTATACATGTATCATTGTTCAAAACCTATTTCCATGTTATTCATACTTGCAGTAGAGCAATTCTTTAACATTAAAACCCCAATCATATCCCTATTGCACTATGTGACTGATCAAATATTTTTCTAAGGCATTTCCATTTCCACAGTTCTTTCTCTGGATGTGGACAGTGTTATTTCTCATAAGTTCTGGATTATCCTAGATCATTGCATTGCTGTTAGTAGAAAAATCTATTACATTCAGTTGTGCCATAATGCATCAGTCTCTGTGTACAATGTTCTCCTGGTTCTGCTCCTTTCACTCTGTATCAATTCCTGGAGGTCATTCCACTTCACATGGAATTTTGTTTTGCCTCAGTAAACTGTCCAGCAGGGAATGAGCTGATTCAGAGTGACTAATGAAAATAGCTTGCACTTCCATAATGTTTTAGGGTTTACAAAATGATTCAGAATCATATAATCTGGAGAGGACTTCAGAGGTCCTCTAGTCTAATGGTGTCAAACTCAAATAGAAATGGAAAACGTGATCTAAAATTTATCTTGTATCACATTTTTGTTTATTTTGTTAGACATTTCCCAAATATATTTTAAGCCAACTTGGGTCCTCTCAGGGGTTCTGCCAAATAGCCTGAGTATGACTCCCCTCTAATCTAGTCCAGCCCCTTCATTTTGCAGATGTCAGGGAGAGAAGGCATTTGCCAAGGTCACCTAGGAAGCCAACATCATAGAATACAGAAGGAACCTTTTGACAATTTTATCTAACCAGACTCTCTTTTTTATAGAAGAAGAAATGGGGAACCTGAATAGGGAAGAGACCTTGGAGGACATTTTCTTTTAACCCACTACTCCCATTTTACAGAAGAGAAAATCAAAAGGGGAAAAGGACTTACATGTGGCCACATTATCAAGTTAAAATCAGAATCACAGAATCTCAGGATTATAAGTGACCCATATCTGAACTACTGCAGTACCTGGCAATAATCATTTTGTCTTTTACTTGAAAACCTCTGGTGAAGTAGAACTCACTACCTCTCAAAATAACCTGTTCTCCTTTTGTATAGTATTAATTGCCAGTAGATTTTCCTCACTAAGGGCTAATAATTGACATTAATACTCTAAAATTTGCAAAGCATTTTATTTTTATTATATTAATTTAAAAACTCTTACCTTACATCTTAGAATCAATACTGTGTATTGGTTCCAAGGCAGAAGAGCAGTAACAAGGCAATGGGAGTTAAGGTACTTGCCCAAGGTCATACAACTAGGCAATGTCCTAAGGTCAGATTTGAACCCAAGACCTCCCATCTCTAGGACTGACTCTCAATCGCCTAAGCTCCTAAGCTGCCCTTCAAAGCATTTTAGTTACATTTTCTCATTCAAGTTTTACATTAATCAGAGGTATGCACAGTATTAAAATCCTCATTTTATAAATAAAGAATCTGAAGCTCAGAAAAATTATCTCAGATAAACTGATGGGGAAAATAGATTTCTCTAAATTTGGAGGGCTGAGTTTGGAGTCAGAAGAACTTGTTTAGAATTCTAACTCTGCTCCTTATTAGCTGAGTGAACTGGAGTGTGTCAATTCATTTTCTGGGCCTCAGTTTATAAAATTAAGAGACTGGAGTAGATGTCCTAATTTTTTTAATTTCATTTTATTATTTCTTCCAACTAATTTTTCAATAAAATTCTCAGTTTATTTTCTTTCCTTCACATTCCCCTCCTCTCATTCAAGAATAAAAAAAGAAAAAAAAGAAAAAAGAAAATCCTTGCAAATATAGATAGTTTAAAAAAATCAATTCCTACATTGGTAATGTCTAAAAATGGTCTCTATCATTCTATCTTTTATGTATATTGAGGCGGGAAGTACTTCAACTGTTTTCCAAGTTATTTTTCTTCACAAAGTCATTTTTCTTGTCTAAATTTTTTCTTCATTCTACTCACTTTGCTATGCTTTAGTTTGTAGAGGTCTTCCCAACTTCCTCTGAATACTTTATTACATGAGTGCATGAAGCCATTCCCCAACAGGTTGGCATTCTCATATAGTTTCTAGTTCTGGCTACTATTTTAAAAGTTGCTGTATATGAATCTTTTACTTCATTCTTGGATCTCTTTTAGGTAGATATAAATAGATGACTTCTAAGGTACTGTCTAGATTTAAGCTATGACTTTATGAATCTAATCCAAGAAATTTGGAGAAACAGGAGTCTCCCAGAAACCAAGCTGGGATAGGTGGCAACAGGTGAAAGAGAAACTCTTCTCTCTTCTCTTACCCCTTAGTGCTGTGAGGGAACCCTTAAAAAGAACAAGGAATACTATTATGGTATAAGGAATGATGAACAGGACGATTTTAGAAAGAGCTGGAAAGACCTACATGAATTGATGCAGAGTGAAATAAGCAGAACCAGGAAAACATTGTGCATAGTAACCACAATATTGTGGAATGATCAACTGTGATAGACTTAGCTACTCTTAGCAATACAATGATCCAGGACAATTCTGAGGGATTTATGACAAAGAATGCTATCTACGTCCAGAGAAAGAACCCTGGGAGTAGGAATGCAGATGAAAAGATTCTGGGAAGATGGCAGCTTAGACAGAGCAAATCTTAAAACCTCCATATCCTTTCCACACCAAGATAGAAAACAACACGCATTTTGAGAAGAAAGAGGACCAAATCTAACAACAGGACAGAGCAGGGGGATCCTACTGCTGGACAGCTCAAGAGGTATGCCAAGAAAAGGCTTGAATTCTTGAACTGTTGGGTATAGAAGAGGAATCCCAAGACTCCCCCGCCCCCACGGGCTGTGCAGAGTCTCCAGCGGTCCCTGAAATCTCCAGATGGGTGGGCCCACCGGCCTGGAGAGAGGGCCTTGCTGGCCCTGGACTCAGGGAGTTGAACACAGGCACTAGGAAGGTGGCTAGAGGAGAAAGCCAGAGAAACACAGCAAAAACGCTTGGAAGATGGTGGCTTAGATGGAGCAAAACTTCAGACCTACTTGCTTTATAACACTGAGATAGAGAAAAGAGCACTTTGAGAGGAAAGAAAACCAGGTCTAACAGCAGGACAGAGCAGAGGGACCCTATTTCTGGACAGCACAACAAAAACAGTCTATCTTGTGTTTCCCCTCCCCCCCCCCCCTTTTTTCCCTCTCTTGAGGTTTTAGCCTTAGAGCACATTAAGCAATACAGACTAATCCAGGCTTAATCTCATCAATTGGACAGATAAGAAGTCTTCAGAGGGCAGGGAAACTCCAACACCCCTCCCCCATAGACTGAAGAGAACATAACTACAAACCTCCATTGCCAGCTGGGGGAAGATCTTTCATCAAAGCTCATTAAATCCATTTGCTTAAACTAGCAGAACAGAAAAGGAAAAAATATGAGTAAATAACAGAAAAAGAGAAAATAAATTACAATTAATACCTTCTTTCCAGGAAGCAAAAAACAGCAAATGAAATAGAAGAAGATCAGGAAGCTCTAGCAAATTGGACACAAGCTTTGGAAGATCTCAAAATTCAATTAACTCAAGAACTTCAGGAACTCAAAAAGAAATCAAGAGAGGCTGAAGACAATTTGAAAAAGGAAATACATGAACTAAAACAAGAAAATAAAGTCCTAAAAGCCAAAATTGACCAGCTAAAAAATGAAGCAAAGAAGGCAAAAGATGATCTACAAAGAAAATCAGACCAGAAGGAGAAGGATGACCAAAAATCCAGGGAAAACTAAATTATAAATACTAAAAATCAAAGGAGATATTAATAAAATCAAA
The DNA here is from genome assembly GCF_016433145.1 of Gracilinanus agilis. Lineage (NCBI taxonomy): Eukaryota > Metazoa > Chordata > Mammalia > Didelphimorphia > Didelphidae > Gracilinanus > Gracilinanus agilis. The sequence goes on along the minus strand of NC_058130.1, from coordinate 695,890,554 downwards.
GGTAAAAGAACTATTGAATTAAAAATAAGACCAGAAGCTGGTCTTTTGAAAAAGACAGATAAAATAGACAAAGTACTGGTCATTCTAATAAAAAAAGGAAAGAAGAAAACCAAATTAACAGTATCAAAGATGAAAAGGGAGACCTCAACTCTAATGAAGAAGAAATTAAGGCAATCATTAAAAACTATTTTGCACAATCATATGGCAATAAATATAGCAATCTAGGTGAGATGGATGAATATTTACAAAAATATAAATTGCCTAGATTAACACCAGAAGAAATAGAACTCCATAAGAAAAAATCCCCAGGGCCTGATGAATTCACAAGTGAATTCTATCAAACATTCAAATAACAAATAATCCCAATACTATACAAATTATTTTACATAATAAGCAAAGAAGGAGTCCTACCAAATTCCTTTTATGACACTAATATGGTACTGATTCCAAAGCCAGGCAGACTAAAAACTAAACGAGGAGGCTAAACTATCACTCTTTGCAGATGATATGATGGTCTACTTAAAAAATCCTAGAGAATCAACTAAAAAGCTAGTAGAAATAATCAAAAACTTTAGCAAACTTGCAGGATACAAAATAAATGCACCCAAAATCATCAGCATTTCCATATATTTCCAACACATTGCAGCAGCAAGAATTATAAAGAGGAACACCATTTAAAATCACCCTAGACCAGTGATGGGCAAACTTTTTAAAGAGGGGGTCAAAGGAAAGGAAATGCTCATCTGTGAGTCTGTTTCTAAGGCAACTCTTTAGAAGTTTCATTGTATTGTATCCTACTCATTGTATTCGTCAGATTAGGAATAATGTCACAAGGATGGATAGAAAATTTCAGGAGGCCGCATCTGGCCCACTGGCTTTAGTTTACCCATCACTGCCCTAGACAATATAAAACACTTAGGAATCTATCTACCAAAACAAACACAGGAATTATATGAACACCACTACAAAATACTTTCCAAACAATTAAAACTAGATCTAAACAATTGGAAAAACATTTGCTCATGGGGAGGATGAGTTAACATAATAAAAATGACCATCCTACACAAATTAATTTACTTATTTAGTGCCATACCAATCAAACTACCAAGAAATTTTTTTACAGAATTAGAAAAAAATATAACACAGTTCATTTGGAGGAACAAAAGATCAAGAATATCAAGGGAAATAATGAAAAAAAATGTGAAGGAAGGTGGCCTAGCAGTACCAGATATTAAACTATACTATAAAGCAGTGGTCATCAAAACAATATGGTACTGGCTAAGAGACAGAAGAGAGGATCAGTGGAATAGACTTGGGGTAAGTGACATCAGCAAGACAGTGTATGATAAACCCAAAGAGCCCAACTTTTGGGACAAAAATTCACTATTTGACAAAAACTGCTGAGAAAATTGGAAAACAATATGGGAGAGATTAGGTTTAGATCAACATCTCACACCCTATCCCAAGATAAATTCAGAATAGGTGAATGACTTGAATGTAAAGAAGGAAACTATAAATAAATTAGGCAAACACAGAATAGTATACTTATCAGATCTCTGGGAAAGAATTTAAAACCAAGCAAAAGTTAGAAAAAATTACAAAATGTAAAATAAATAATTTTGATTACATTAAATTAAAAAGTTTTTGTACAAACAAAAACCATGCAACCAAAATCAGAAGGGAAACAACAAACTAGGGGGAAATCTTTATAACAAAAAACTCTGACAAAGGTTTAATTATTCAAATATACAAGGAGCTGAATCAATTGTACAAAAAATCAAGCCATTCCCCAATTGATAAATGGGCAAGGAACATGAATAGGCAATTTTCTGATAAAGAAATCAAAAGTATCAATAAGCACATGAGAAAGTGTTCTAAATCTCTAATAATTAGAGAATTGCAAATCAAAACAATTCTGAGGTATCACCTCACACCTAGAAGATTGGCTAAAATGAAAGAAGGGGAGAATAACGAATGTTGGAGGGGGTGTGGCAAAATTGGGACATTAATGCACTGCTGGTGGATTTGTGAACTGATCCAGCCATTCTGGATGGCAATTTGGAACTATGCCCAAAGAGCACTAAAAGATTGCCTGCCCTTTGATCCAGCCATACCATTGCTGGGTTTATGCCCCAAAGAGATCATAGGGAAAAAGACATGTATGAAAATATTTATAGCCGTGTTCTTTGTGGTGGCAAAAAAGTGGAAAATAAAGGGATGCCCTTCCATTGGGGAATGGCTGAAAAAATTGTGGTATATGATGGTGATGGAATACTATTGTGCTCAAAGGAATAATAAGCTGGAGGAATTCCATGTGAACTGGAATGACCTCCAGGAATTGATGCAGAGTGAAAGGAGCAGAACCTGGAGAACATTGTACACAGAGACTCATATGCTATGGTAAAATCAAATGTAATGGACTTCTCTTCTAGCAGCAATACAATGACCCAGAAAAATTCTGAGGCATTTATGGAAAAGAAAACTAACCACATTCAGAGGAAGAACTGCAAGAGTGGAAACACTGAAGAAAAGCAACTGCTTGAACGCATGGGTTGAGATGGATATTGATGGGGGATGCAGACTCGAAACTACCACACCAATGCAACTATCAACAATTTGGAAATAGGTCATGATCAATGACACATGTTAAAGCCAGTGGAAATGTGCATCGGCCATGGGTGGGGGGGTTAGGTTAAGGGGTAAAGGGGAAAGTAAGAGTGTGAATCATGTAACCATGTTAACTTTTCTAAAAAATTAATATTAATAAATGTTAAAAAATTAAAATTAAATTAAAGTTAAAAAAGAATGCAGATGAAAGCATTCATTTTTTTTCACTTGTTTATTTGGGTTTGTGTTTTGGGGTTTGTGTTATATAAGATTATTCACATATAAAAATGAACAATATGGAAAGTGCTTTGCATATATTCTTATTTGTCGTTATTGTTCAGTTATGTCCAACTCTTTATGACCTCATTTGAGATCGCCATTTCCTTTTTCAGTTCATTTTACAAATGAGGAGACTGGGGCAAATAGAATTAAATGACTTGTCCAAAATCGCATTGCTAGTGAGTGTTTGAGGCCAGATTTGCATTCAGGAAGATGAATCTTCCTGATTTCAGTCTTGGAACTCTATTCACTGCCCCAGCTAGCTGTCCTGCTTATTTGAGTCCTATAATAATCCTGTGAGACAGGAAGTAAGTACTAGTTATGATTCACAATAATATACTGTGTAGCAGCTCACACTCCTAGAAGGCTGTCCTAAGTAACTTAGCACCCACTCAAGATCTTAACTCATAAGCCTCCACCAATGTGCTCACTTTTACCAGGCAACAAGGGAACACATTATTCAGAGTAAAAGATGGCACGACAAATTAAAGAATATGGAAAGATCCTTCAATATGTACATATCATAGCTCTCCTACAAGTTACACCATCACCAGTTGGAAAGGATTCACATATAGGGAACACACCTGGAGGACATAACATTTAGTAGGTGTGTTAGAAATTGCATCTGACCTGAGCCTTGGAAGAGGAAAAGAGAACAAAAACATTCATGCCAGGAATGGAAAACAGCCTACAGCCCATCAATGCAAGATGCCAGGAGATGAGAAAACAGATACTGTTTATTTTGACTTAAACAGAAGGAATGAAGTGGAGTCATGTGAAATATAGCTGGAAAGGTAGGTGGCAATCAGATTTTGGAAGACATTCAATGCCAGGCTAAGTAGATTATATTTTACCCTATTTAGGAAAGGAAGGGGGCAACAAAAATTGAATTAGATTAGAAGATGACATAGTGAAGTGTGTGAATTTGTCTGTTTCCTCAATAACTGACATTTATATAGTGATTTAAGATTTGCAGAGGTTATGAGATTCCCAACAACCCAATGAAATAGGCATTACAAATGGCATTATCCCCTATTTTGCAGAAGAGGAGCCTGGGACTTACAAAGGTTAAATCACTTACTCAGGGTCGCAAAGGCAGTTAAAGGTCAAAGATGGGATTCAAACTCATTCTCTTAAATGTAAGTCCAGTTGTCTTTGTACTACATCATTCAGCCTGTTGTTAGGAAGATTATTTTGGCAGCTGTTAGGAAGCTATCACTTTACCCATCTCCAGCTTCCCAATGACTCTTTCATTTCCTTTAGTTTTAGCTGGGGTTTCCCTCAAGCCCCACTAGGATGGTTCTGCTAACTACTTGACATTGCTATACTCATATTTCCCTTTTTCTAAACTCTTCAAAATCTTTGACCCGAGAGAAATTCCCCTTTAGCATGGGTATGCTGGAGCCAGCTCAAACCAGAAGAGCTGACTATTAAACTTTCAGAGTGAGCATTTATACCCCTAAAATTGGCAAGTTACTAATCAGATCTTGACTTGTTGTTTTATTGAGTTTCTATACTTAATACTCTGAAGGAGAAAAATGTTACTTACACATATTAAACTTTAAAATGTCATATGTCCAACTTTCTTCCCCAGAGTCGATTGTTAAAGCAATTACCAGCATACCCCTGGTTTTAAAAGTTTACCAAAAAGGGGGAATAGCTAGGTGGCACAGTAGATAGAGAACTAGGCCTGGAGTCTGGAAGTCCTGGGTTCAAATCTGGTCTTAGACACTTCTGACCTGTGACCTTAGGCAAGTCCCTTAACCTTGTTTGCCTAGCCCATGTTTAAATTGTTACTAAGATAGAAAATGAGGTGTTTTTTAAAGAAAGAGTTTATTAGAAAGAAAAATGGACTTCTCCTTCCATGCTGACCTCATCTAGACATGTAGGTCACTCACCCACCCCCATTCCCTAGACATAGCATACCATCCCATTCTTTGGCTGATGGCTTATTTCACCAAATAAGTTCAACAACAGTCCCCTGTCATTCTCCAATGGGGGCTTCGCCATAGAGCAGTGATGGTAAACCTTTTAGAAACCAAGAGCCCAAATTGCAATCCTCACAACACATGTGAGCTGCCCCCTTATCCCAGAGAGGGGAGGGATGAAGCCCTTTCATTGGGGCTGCTGGGAAGAGGGCAGATCAGGTTCAGTGGAGAGGGGGAAGGGAGCAGCCCCCTTTGGCCCGTATGCCATAGGTTCACCAACACAGCCATAGTGGTACCTAAAGATTCTGTGATTTTATATCTCAGACAACTTCTTTTAGGATTCCATGCCATCATTTGGTTCTCTGGAGCCTCATGACTTCTGAATGGGTGCTTGAGGTCACATCTGCATGCCCACTGAAGTCATGCCTGGTGGCAAGTTACCACATTACCAGTTTCAGGAAGTTCAGCCACACAAATTTCTTGAACTTTAGCCATCAACTTCCCTCCTCTTAGTTCTTCTTATTAAAAACAAGTAAGAATAACTTACAGTTATATCACACTCTGAATTACTAAGCATTTTACATTCTTCTTCTTTGGTCTTCACAGCAAGCTTGTGAGTTAGGCAGAGCAGGTGTTATCCCAATTTTACAGATGAGAAAATTGAGATTCAAAAGTTAAATGGTATGCCAAAGGTGACACAAGTGGTAAATGGCAGTGCCAGAACTCAAAGCCAGGTTTTCAAAGTCTAGGACTCTTTCCACCATACCCTGTTGTCTTTCCATCTGCTTTCATCAGACTGTTTCTTCAGATATCCTCTGTTTTTCTAGCTGCTGCCAAGGTAGTCATCCATTTTATGTATGTCTTGTCACTCCTCTGCTCAAAAATCCTCAATGATTCCCTATGACCTGTTGAGTAAAATTCAAATTTCTTTGCCTAGAATTCAAGGTTCTCCATAATATAATACCTTCTCCCTTTCTAATTTTATTTTATAGTCAGTCCATCAAGGTACCTCAATTCTATTCAAATCTGATTTTGCTAACACCTTTATTCCCCAACCCTACAACATACTCTATTCTTTCCAGCCCTTCATACTTTTACTTACATGTTATATGCCTGAAATTCATCACCTTTTTCTCTTTGTCCATTGAATGGCTAGCCATCCATTAAAACCTAACAAATGTTTCATCATCTATGCATCTTCCCCTGACTCTCTTAGTGGGTAAAAAGCTGCCTTGTCAGAAGCAACTAGGTGGCTCACTGGATAGAGCATCAGGCCTGGAAATGGGAGATCCTAGGTTCAAATCTGACCCCAGATACTTCCTAGCTGGGTAACCAGGTGAGCAAATCACTTAACCCTGTTTGCCTAACCCTTACTGCTTTTCAGCCTTAGAACTATGTAATTAGAATCTTCTCCCCAGAACTCTCTTTCCCAGCATCAAATTTGCATATTTATGTTATGTACTAATGTAAGGAAGTTATAAGTTTTGTGTGACACTGCCTCTCTCTCTCTTTTCCCAGTAAGATGGTTGTGGAGGTTGGGTGAGAGCCAGGCAGGAGAATTTTACCTACGTGGTTTTACTTAGGCTGTATACTTTTGTTCTTTTATTTCTTCTACTTCAAATTATTACTAATAAACCTTATAAATTATAATACTTGGAGTTATTGGACATTAATTTAAATCTTGCATTTTTGGTGAGCCGCGAAGGGATAGAATTCTTGATCTTTTTTTTAAGATAGCCTTTGAGTAAAGAGAGGGAGTATATTATTTTGAGAAAACTGCATTTCTCACCTGCCATGATGCTTTTTGCCCTCCCCCTCAGGGAACTCTCTTCAGTCTTCCCAGTGGCAGAGACCAGAAGTGGCATCTCCATTGCCCTCCCCTCTTTGGTTTGCAGGACTTAGCCTGGGGGTACTTGCTGAGCCTGGACCTGCTGCATCTTTTGAGTAAGGTGTTTTTTTCTGCACAGAAAGATAAAGTATAAATTTCCCTTATGTTGCTAACAGCTAAGTGCTTGCTGCTGCCTTGGAAGCTGAGATGTTTCTCTTAGGCAACAATTAGCCTCCTAAAGGCTTTTACCTGAAGGGATGTTTCCACCCTCTTAACTCCCTGCCCACATAGCTGGGGAGAGCAATCAAGGGGAGCAGCAGTCCCCTGCCCACATTGCAGTGGAAGCAAGTGGCTCCCTGGTGTTTTTATCCCTACAGGGGAGGGGAAGGAAGGTTACTCTTCCAAACCTCTTAACTTTACTCAGTAGATACTAGGGTAGCACCACTTCTGAACAGGAAGTAGAATTGCTACAGATTTAATGATTTTATTTAAAAGTATGTCCCATTCTGTGAAAGAGCAGTGCATTACCAAAGTTTTAGAATGTCTTTTCTTACTACCATTCCTGGGAGTACTTGTACCAATTGGATACTTTGAAATTTATCCATTCCTCCCCAAGAAAAAACAACTGAAATATATCTTGAGTAATCTCAAGATCCAGCAGGGAGAATCTACCCAGTCTCTGCAACACATTCAATACAGGGTTTGTCCATACTATGCTCAGTGCAGAAATTCCCCTCAGTATGGGGGAACCCCATAGGTGTGATGAAAGGAATCCAGATGGATGATGATACTCAGGAGGGGAAGGACCCTCAATGTATCTGGAGGTAAATTTTAAGCCTTTTCAGACTCCATTGCTTTATTGATGTTAACTGTTTCAGTTTGTTCCCCTCCAAATAGTGAAGAAGTCTTTGTAACATAGCTATCAGAATTGGAGTCAAAGACTCTTGGATTGATTGCTTACATGTAAAACCTTCTACTAACCCTAAGTGCCTGTATCCTGCCATGTTTATTGTATTTGCTGATTGCTTGCTTTAAAATTCAATTTGGCCTTTTTAAGTTCACATATTAATCTCATCTAATATATTCTGTTACACTATGTCATTTTCAGTACTGTGTTTTGGCCACTAGCTATATGTTCTGTTACATTGTCTTTATTTGTACCCTCCCCTATGACTAGACTGGAGAAAATACCATTATAAAGGTCCATAAACAACTTAGACAAACCCTTTTCCGTGACAAAAACCATAGGTCCTTATGGATGCTGGATTTGTCATCAGATCCATCGAGGTCACATGTTGCCTTGATGGCCTTTTGTTCCTTTTTGCCTTTGTTTAATTCTCACATAGATGATGATGAATAGACTCCACCAAAATGGTTACAACCTGTATACAACCTTTGGAGAATTTAATGAGCTAAAAATTCAATTGATTTTTTTTAAACCTTACCTTCCATCTTGAAATAAATACTGTTTATTGATTCAAAGGCAGAAGAGTTGTAAGGGCTAGGCAATGGCAAGTTAAGTGACTTGCCCAGGATCGCACAGCTAGGAAGTGTCTGAGGACAGATTTGAACCTAGAACCTCCCATCTCTAGGCTCTCAATCCACTGAGCTATCCAGCTGCCTCCAAGTGATAAGGGCTAGGCAGTGGAGGTTAAGTGACTTGCCCAGGGTCACACACTGCTAGGACGTGTCTGAAGTTGCATTTGAACCATGAACCTCCCATCTCCAGGCCTGGCTCTCCATCCACTGAACCATCCAGCTGCCCACAATTGATTTTAAGGGGTCTTCAGAAGTGATTTTTAGATATCTAGTCTACCACTACCTCTCACTGATCATTTGCCTACTTTTGACTTGTGTGTAACAAGAGATAAGGGTCCATTTAGTAGCTAAAGTGAAGCCCAATAGCACTATTCTATTCCCCACCTCCGCATTTATAAAAATGCAATGGATGAGACATCAGAAGTGATTTTCACTATTGTATTCCTCACCTCCACATTGCAATGGATGTGACATATAAATACATGCCTCTTACAGCTGTTACAGTCCCATACCAGAGGAGGGAGATTTCCCAAGGGGCTTGGTTACCCCATGATGGATTATAATCTCATCTAGGAGGTGGGAAGGATTTCTCAGCGGGCTTGATAACCCCTGGATGGCTCCCGGAGGGAGAATTTTTCCATAGAACCTAGTGGCCCCTGGATGGTTTTCAGCTTACTCTACCCTTTCACCAGAATGATCTAGATTATTGGTGACATTTTAGACCCAAAAGGTTTTCATCAGCAGTACAGAGGTTGGTTTGTTTGTGTTTTTTTCTTCTGGTTTATCCTGCCACATTTTGGAATGATGGCAGTAATAGACTTTGTTAGAAATATCTTCGCCAAGGTTGAAAGATTGGCTTTATCTGGAGAACTTGTGACAAGTATCCATTAGCTTCATAGATTTTTAAAATGTCACCCAGCAAGTGGCTATAGACTCATGTGAATCCTAATGATAGCGGGTTTGTTTGCTATTGTCATTAAATGAGCTCCTGTGATTTTGGGGATTTGGGTACTTCTTTGAATGTGCATTAGCTGCTGTACTATTGTTTTAAAAAAGCTGTTACTTGGTGAAAATCATGTGCATTCACACTGTGGATCATGGCCAAGTTAAAAAGGAAATAGATCTCATTTTTAGGTGAGAAATCTTTTATTGTGCCTCTACTTGACTGACACCTTTTCATGGAATGTGAACTACATATTTTTGATTAAAAAAATTATTATTGTTTTTCCTTGTATGTGCAATAGAGTATTTGAGTTCTTTTTCTCTCATTTTTTGTACTTGAAGCACATGTTATCAGTATTAATGGTTTTTTTTTTTTTGCACTAGGATATTTAAAATGTCCATTAGCCTAAATGTCAATGTATATCCAAAAGCTGTAGACTACGGAAACCTGTCATTTATTGTTAAATATTATGGAACTTTAATTAATGATTGTGTCTGATTCCAGGAGAAGGGATCACACAAGAGCCAATGAACAGTGCCAAGTAGCACAATGTTAACCTGCACAGTGCCTAGGAGCACAAGGTCAAGGAGACCAATCAATTCCATTGGGATTGATGAGATTCTTTGCCAAGACAGGGGACTTGAACTTATTTTGGGGTTTGAGGAAGTGGCTGTTTGACACCCCCAGACATAGGATTCCCTCACGTCAGTTCCAGACTTATACCAAGTACCTCAGATTGGCTGCCATTTTGGTTCCCCTATCCCTGAGAGGAAAGGTAAAATCAGACCAAGGAATCATATTTCCCTTCTGCTTCAAAATCCAGTCCTTTTACTCTCTCCTTCATAGTATGGCTGCTGGGTTAAGTGTATAATTGTTAGTACAGGCTTGTAGGACATAAATGACTTTAATCAGGCCCTGATTCAAGGACCTGTTGTGAGCTTATTCTTCCTTACTCAGAATTTTTACACTTTGATATTTTGATATTTTTGATGAGACTTTGATATTTTATGTTTCATCTAGAAGTTACTTTTTTCTTTTCTTTTTTTATGTTTTTTATTTTCTTTTGACAATTGATTCATATACCTCATAACTCAGCCATGGATGATTCATGTGTTAGTCAACACCCTCCTTGGGGGGATTGTATTATTGTCATAAAATTCTAGATTTATTTTTCTTGTTTGAGAGCAATTTTAGAATAAGAAATTTGCTACCTCCCCAAATCAAGAAAATGAACTGTTTAGAGAAGTTCATGAAGAAGCCATGAAGAAGCCTGCAGAAACCACGCACTGCACCAAAAGATTCAAAATGAACTTTGGGATGTAGTGAATTGAACTGTAAGGAGTTGAATGCATTTATTTTGAATGTAGACTCTTATGCCAAAGGGGATTGTACCCTAATTGGCTTTTTGCCAATGTACTAGCAATCATTGGTTTTTCCCTCTTTCTCTTTTATTTCCCTCTTATCCCCAAATTATTGTAATTTCCCCATAGAAAGTGAAATATTTTATGTATCTCTAGTTAAAGATCTTTAGAAATAAGTTGGTTATGTGAGCTGATTCATTGGGGAAACTAGGCATGTAAATCTGGGAGATTTCTACATGCTCGTTTCCCAGTGGAATCCCGGGAGGGGGTCGTTTAATTAGAATCTTCTCCCCAGAACTCTCTTTCCCAGCATCCCATTTGCATATTTACATTACATACTAAAATAAGGAATATATAAGTTTTGTGTGACCCTGCCTCTCTCTCTCTCTCTCTCTCTCTCTCTTCTCAGGAAGACTGTTATGGAGTTTGGGTGAGAGCCAGGCAGGAGAATTTTACCCATGTGATTTTACTTAGGCTTTATACTTTTGTTCTTTTATTTCTTCTACTTCAAGTGGTTACTGATAAACCTTATAAATCATAATACTTGGAATTAATTGGATATTAATTTAAATTTAACAGAACTAATACTTAGCAGTGATTCCAAGACAGAAAGTAATGTGTTTTTTTTAAATAATTATACAATAGACAGCCATGCATATAAATTATCTGTATGTGTATCTTCTTTCTTTCTTAGTCTATATCAGTGATTCCAAAAGTGGGCGCCACTGCCCCCTGGTGGGTGCTGCAGTGATCCAGGGGAGCGGTGATGGCCACAGGTACATTTATCTTTCCTAGTAATTGCTATTAAAATTTTAAAAATTAATTTCCAGGGGCACTAAGTAACATTTTTTCTGGAAAGGGGGCGGTGGGCCAAAAAACTTTGGGAACCACTGGTCTATATGTTCTGTTAGAACATAGTGTTCTGCCTACAGTGGGTACTTAGTGTTTGTTTTCATAGGAGTTAATAAATATTTTTCAAGTTTAAGGGAATTCTTGTTGTCATCCTACCTTTATCCCAATCTTCTTCTCTTCTTAGCCTTTATGCTCCACTGGAACATAGTGCTATGTATACAGTAGGTGTTTAATAAGTGTTTGTTCTCACAGAAGCTAATCAATATTTTTTAAGTTTAAGAGAATTGTTACCATCCTAACTTCATCTCAATTATCTTCAGTCTTTTAGTTCAACACTTGATTTGATCCCCACCCAGTATCACTATTGCCCACTCTCTGTTTAAACACAAATCAACTCAAATTTCTTCTAGCTTGAACAGCTTGATTTAGCTTTCCATCTTGGTGCTGGCAATATATCCATTAATTTTACAGATGAAGCAATTGAGGACAAAAGTGACTTGCCCAGTGAGCTGATTTGACACCTCCAATATACTCAATAGCACATAGAAGTCCTAGGATATCATACTTTGCCATTTAGAAGAGAAATGAGTCTTTAAATTATATGATAGGGAAATGGTTAAATTAATTGGCATTAATGTAATTAATTAGATGACTAAGTTGGATAAATTTGAGAAACATAATCAGTCACGTAGGTTTTATTAATCGCCTACTATGGACCAGACATTAAGGATTCAAAGAGAGGCAAAAAAAAAAAAACCAGAGTCCCAGTTTTTAAGGAGTTCATAGTCTATTAGAGGAAAAATATGCAAATAGCAATGTTAGAAACATGCTATAAAAAAAATAAATTGGGGATAGTCTTAGAGGGAAGGTATGAGGAATGAGGACTGTGAAAGGCTTCTTGCAGAAGGTGTAATTTAGCTGAGCCTTGAAGGAAGCCAGTGGTAGAGTTGAGGAAGGGAAAGATTTCAGGTATAGGGGACAGCCAGAGAAAACACAGAGATCTGGAAAGAGCTTTATGAGATAATGCAAACCACAAAAGATACAACCAAAGAATGGAGTATGCACTCTGATCACATGAGAGAAAATAAGAATTCATGAGATCAATGTCCATTCATGAGAATGAATGAACAAGAAGTCCCAGTGCGGACTTAGAGGAAGGAATTGAAAAAGTGTTGGGATGCTTTATGTGTAAAATCAATTCATTAAAATGTAAACAATTAGTGAGCGAGTATAATTGTTCACTTTGGGGTTTAATATTAAGTTTCTAATAAAACATTTATTTTTTACAAAAGAGATTTCCAGTCTTGATTATAGAAATAAAAAATCCAATAGAACACTTAGTCAAACAATGTCCCCCAAAAGAACACTTTGGTGATTTTTTTTTCCCTATAGAGTCTCTTGCTCAAGGTTTTGAGATGCTCACATGCTGTTCTTACTGTAAACTTGAACAGATGGTCTGTTTGTGGTCTCAGCCACATGGCAGCTGTCTGCTCAGGTCTCATTTTAGCTCTGAAAAATCATTTCAATTTGAACCTAGTGGAGAGGTGCCAAGTACTGAATTCAATGACAGATTCTTCATTATTGCTCATGGTAATTACTGCTATGACTTTTCCAGAACCTGTAACAGTCTTTTCTTCTTCTGATTAGTGCCTTCCTGGTGGTTGCTCACTTCCAGTAGCACACATGTAAGAGTCCTGCAGTCTGAAATAGGTACTCTCACCCACTGCACCCCTATGCACTGTTGTGAAGAAGTCCCAGCTCCTCCCCTACTGACTCAAACTCCTGGAGGTCTGTTTCTGCCTTTGTCTCTCTCTCTGTCTGTCTGTCTGTCTCTGTCTGTCTCTCTGTCTCTGTCTGTCTGTCTGTCTCTCTCTCCTCTCCACTTTACCCCCTCTTTTATCACTCTGTCTATCCTCTCTGTCTTAGACTCTATCTCTCTCTTCCCCTCTATCTCTGTCTATCTGTCCTTCTTCTCTTTCTCTTTGGGTGTCTTCTCTATCACTGTCTCTGTCTCTTTGTCCTCTGTTTTTATCTTGCTCTGTGCCTGCCAGAATGCCTGTCCTCTTTCTCACTCCTCTTGGCATGCTCTCAGTCAAAGTATCAATTATTAAGAGCCAGGCACTGTGCTAAGTGCTATGAATGATAAAGAAATTTTAATGATAATAAAAAAAAAAAACCTTAAAGACAAGTCTCTGATTTCAAGGAGCTCATAATCTAGTTTCTGTCCCTATTTCCTTCTACTTCTGTATATATCAGTCTTCATTCTCCCTCCGCCCTTTAATCTTCTTCCTACCCTTCTCAAGTTTTTTCCTCCCATTTGTTCTTCATTAGATTGCCTCCAGCTGATCAGCAATCACTCTTAGCCGCTTCAGGGACTTTTCTCTTTCCTTCTCCCCCCCTGGCCCCTGGGCTCAGCAGGGAAACTTCCTGGAGGCCTTGGCTAATCTAATTCGAGGGGGCTCAATTCCTTTGGGCTCCACTGTACTCACCAGAATGCCTCAGAACTCCAACCCCTAAAACTTGGGGAGAGATAGCAAGTGTGCTCACCACTTCTTTAGAACAGGGTGAAGACTGACTGAGACAACCTTGAATCTGGCTTCTTCTGGTTCATAGGATGTCACTGGTTCTTCTAGAAAACAACAGGATCATAGATTTAAAGTCATTTACTTACAGTGTGCCAGGAATTGTGCTAAATACTGGAAACACAAACAAGAAGAAAGATAGTTCTTACCCTCGAGGAGCTTATAGTCAAAGAGGGGAAGACAATACAAAAGGAACTGAAAATCAGTGGGAAAGTGGTGGAAGCAAAGGTACAAGGGTAAGGGGCATGGTTGACAAAGTCCTGTGGAAAGTCAAGAGCACAGATTGGAGAGGAATGAAGAACTGGTTGGTCTGTTCTTCCTTGAAATGGAAGTTCTGGGGTCACCTAGGTGGCTCAGCAGATTGAAAGCCAGGATATGGGAAGTCCTAGGTTCAAATCTGACCTCAGACACTTCCTAGCTTTGTGACCCTGGACAAGTCACTGAACCCTCATAGTCTAGCTCTTACTGCTCTTCTGCCTTAGAACCAATATACAGTATTGTTCTAATACTGAAAGTAAACGTTTAAAAAAATGGATATTCTGAACCTTAGAAGCCTATATGCTCCAATTCCATCATTTGACAGCTAAAGAAACTGAGGCATGAATTCCAAAATATAGAGGCTCTCAGTAAAAAAAGCGAGTTTACTAAAGGAGATGGGTAGGGCTCATTAAAATACTTTGTCATGTAAGAAAACATGGATAGCATGGAGGCATTATGGAAATCTAATGCCCAGAGTGAAGATGGTGGTAGTGTCACTGATCTCTGCTCCCATTTAGAATATGATGTCCCATTCTGCTCTGCTACTTCTTGCCCTCATTCCCAGCTGCTGAAATCCACCTCTATTGACCTCTCCTCCAAAAAGCAGCCCTTATCCCCCACCAGCATCGTTTTCTCTCCTGGGCACTTTTTCATCTGTAGGCAGCTACGTGACACTCTGGAGTGGACCTCTGGAAGACTTGAGCTCAAATTCTGCCTCAGAAACTTGCTAGTTGTATGACCCTGAGCAAGTCACTTAACCTTTGCATTAGTTTCCTCTTCTGTTAAATGTGGATTATAATACCTATTTCCTGAAGTAGTTGTGAAGATCAAATGAGACTGTATTTGTAAAATGTTATATAAGCTATAAAATTATATATACATATATATGCACATATATATACTTGCTATTATTATGATTATTATATTCTGGTTGATTCTATACTTTTATTTCTATAACCAGAGTTATTGTAAGTATCAAAACACAAAATAATGTAGACATGTTGACTTGAGCATCATCTCCCTTACCATATGCTCCTTGAGGACAAGATTTGTTATTTATGGAAGAAAAGCCTAAAGTTTTCACTGGCCAGGAAACAGGGAGAAATCGGCCCTAACTAAAAAACTCTGGGTTTTGTGGTATGTTCTGGCCAGCTTAAAAACTCACTTTTTCTGGCACTTATGTATCTCTGAATAAACTTTCCCTGCCCTACCCCAGTGGCTGGCCCAGGGCCTAGTAAATAGTAGATGCTTAATACATGCTTGAATCAAATTGAATTCAAATACTTGAACTAGGTTCAAGTATTTGAAGAGGAATCATGTGGAAGAGGGATTAAACTTGATCCACTTGGACCTAGAGGGGAGGAGTGGACTTTTCAAGGATTCAGATTTCAGTAGAGCTAATGTGGAATGGGCCGCCTCAGGAGGTGGTGGGTCCTGGCACCACTGGAATTCTTCAAGCAGAAGCAGGATGACCCTTGTAAAAATTCTGTAGAGGGGATTCCTACTCAGGCAGTTAGGCAGCAAGCATTTATTAAGCCATTATTGTATGCTTGGTGCTCTAGGGATAAGAATATAAACAAAAAGACAGTCTCTGCCTTCAAGGAGTGAAGATTGTTGAGCTGGGCCTGTCTCCAAAATGGAGGCCCTGAATGGTACTCACCAACTATTTAGGCATTGGATGGGTCCCTCCCAGCTCTAAATCCTATGACCTTTGAGTCCCTCCTGATTCCTGGGCCCCGTGATGAACTGAACTGAACTGACCTGGATTGTTTTCTGGCCCTGATGTCTCTAGTCCTCACTAAGCCCTTGCAGGGGAGAAACCAAAAGAGGCTGGCGTTCACCCATCATAACATGTCAGAAATGTGGACCCATTCCAGGGCATTCTTGAAGGTAATGAGAAATATCTGTGAAGTCTGGGGAGGAAAAGAGGGATGGGAGGAGCAATGGAGACAAGGGATGGGGAGATGTCAAGAAGTGGATGAGGGGAGAGAGAGAAACATATCTGAGTGATCAAAAGGAGTTCCCTGATCTTATTTTATCCTTGATGGAAACATATGCCAACGTTACTGCTTGAGACCAACCTTACCCTTAGATAGGCAGGTGTGGGGGGTGATTAGATTGCCTTTCTCCCACATTTAATCAGAGCAGTTTCACATTCCTTATCACTTGGTCCACACAACAGCCTGGGAGGTTAAGCAGAATGGATGTTGTTTACCCTTTCCTGCAGATGAAGACAATGAAGCTCAGATGGTAGGAGTGAAGTATCTCTTTACTTACACACTCTCCTGCCTTCTCAGAGAAAAAGGGAGTCTATTTGTAGTCAGGGGAAGAGGGAAGGGTCCATTTGGAATATAGGGTCCTTTTGAAGGGAGGGCAGGTGGCCTCTAGAAAAAAGAAAGAAGGAAGGAAAGAAGGAGGGAAGGAAAGGAAGAGGGAAGGAAAGAAAGAAGGGAGGAAGGAAGGAAAGGAAGGAAGGAAGGAAAGGAAGGAAGGAAAAAAGAAAGGAAGGAAGGAAGGAAGGAGTATTTATTAAACACCTATTATATGCCAGACACTGTGCTAAGTGCTTTACAAATATTACCTCATTTGATCCTCACAATAATCCTGGGAGCTGGATGTGATTATTATCCCCACTTTACAGTTGTGAAAATTGAGGCAGGCAGATATTAAACAACTTGCCCAGAGTTACAACAAATTAGTGCCTGAGGCTGGATTTGACATCTTTTGTAGTCTTCTTGACTACAAGTCCAGCATTCTATCTACCGTGTGTCCTGGCTGTCAATTAGAAGTGAGAGGCAGGGTAGAGGAGACATCAGGATGTGGGAGAAGGCCCATTTAGGGCTGTCTTTTCTTCCCTTGTCAAAAGAACATTGGATCAAAAATGAGAAGACTTATGTTCTAGTACTATCTCTGCAACTAATTGGGCAAATCATCTTCCCACTTTAGACCTCAGTTTCCCAATCTGTATAAGGAAAACTGAACTAGAAATCATGTAATATACTTCCCAGCTCTTAAATCCCATGGTCTTATAGGATACCATAGACACAATCTGTCTCCTGTGTCTTCCCTACCCACTCTCAGTTATTCAGCCATCCTCACATAATCAGACTGTTTATAGAGATCTCAGCTGTGCCTGGTGCAGACTGATGTACTTATCTCCCCACCTCAGTCTCTCAGCTGTCCCTCCTCCACCATCAGACATTGGATCCTCTCCCTGAGCTTTGGCTATAGGCCATATCTGAGTGACTTCCAGGATTTCTCTCTCTCTCTCTCTCTCTCTCTCTCTCTCT